>NC_012878.2:27284555-27287569 GCF_000003195.3 Sorghum bicolor
TCCACAACAATTTCTGAGCCTAGTTTGCACTGGGCACAAACCATGGAACTATCTAGCACTGAAACTAATACTATCTCCAACTGGACCGAAGCGAGATCCATATGATACACTTCATCTAGTAGTTCCATCGGGTGCATCTCCAGTTCCATCGGGTTTGTCCAAATTGATTTCTGAGCATATGGTATGTTCCATGCAAACAGTGCACCTATGTTGCATCAAGATTAGAACTATCTCCAAGCAGACAGAACGAAGATTCCACTTGAGCCTCTTCACCAAGGAGTACCATTGTGTGCGTCCAAAATAGTTTCTTAGCTTATAGTGCATTAGGCACAAACCGTGTACCTATCTTGCAACGAAACTAACACTATCTCCAAAGAGACCGAAGTGAGATTCTATATGACACACGTCATCTAGGAGTTCTATTGGGTGCTTCCAATTATATTTCAAAGCATATGGTACGTTCCATGCAATTCGTGCACCTATCTTGCATCAATATTAGCACTATCTCCAAACAAAAGCAAACTAAGCTTCCACTTGAGCCCCTTTACCCAGGAGTATCATCGGGTGCATCCAAAATGGTTTCTTTGCCTATGATGCATTAGGCGCAAACTGTGTACCTATCTTGCACCAAAACTAACTCTGTCTCCATACAGACTAAAGCGAGATTCCATATGACACATGTCAACTAGGAGTTCTATTGGGGTGTGTCCAAATGGATTTCTTAGCCTTTTTATGTTCCATGCAAACCGTGCACCTATCTTGCATCAATATTAGCACTATCTCAAAACAGATCGAACTGACCTTCCACTTGTGTCTCTTCACCTAGGATTATCATCAGGTGCTTCCATAATGGTTTCTGAGCCTATGGTGCATTATGCGCAAACCATGCACCAATCTTGCAACTAAACTAACACTGTCTCCAAACAGATTGAAGTGAGATTCCATATGACACACATGATCTAGGAGTTCTATCGGGTGCGTCTAAATTGATTTCTAAAAATATGGTATGTTCCATGCAAACCGAACACCTATCTTTCATCAAGATTAGCACTATCTCCAGACAGACCGAACCGAGCTTTCACTTGAGCCTCTTCACCTAGGAGTACCATCGGGAACTTCCACAACGGTTTCTGAGCCTATGGTGCACTGGGCACAAACCATGCACCTATCTTGCACCGAAACTAATACTATCTCCAACTGGACTCAAGCGAGATTCCATATGATACACTTCATCTAGAAGTTCCATCGGGTGCATCTACAGTTCCACCGAGTGTGTCTAAATTGATTTCTAAGCATATGGTATGTTCCACGCAAATCATGCACCTATCTTGCGTCAAGATTAGAACTATCTCCAAACAGATAGAACCAAGATTCCACATGAGCCTCTTCACCAAGCCGTACCATCACGTGCGTCCAAAATATTTTCTTAGCCTATAGTGCATTAGGCACAAACTGTGTACCTATGTTGCACCGAAACTAACAATATCTCCAAAGAGACCGAAGTGAGATTCTGTATGAATCTAGGAGTAATATTGCGTGCTTCCAAATATATTTCTAAGCATATGGTACGTTCGATGCAATTCGTGCACTTATCTTGCTCAAGATTAGCACTATTCCAAACAAAGCAAACTGAGCTTCCACTTGAGCCCCTTTACCTAGGAGTACCATCGGGTGCATCCAAAATGGTTTCTGAGCCTATGATGCATTAGGCACAAACTGTGTACCTATCTTGCACCAAAACTAACTCTGTCTCCAAACAGACCAAAGCGAGATTCCATATGACACATGTCTTCTAGGAGTTCTATTGGGATGCGTCCAAATGGATTTCTTAGCACATGGTATGTTCCATGCAAACCGTGCACCTATCTTGCATCAAGATTATCAGTATCTCCAAACAGATCGAACCGACCTTCCACTTGAGCCTCTTCACCTAGGATTATCATCGGGTGCTTCCATAATGGTTTCTGAGCCTACGGTGCATTATGCGCAAACCATGCACCAATCTTGCACCTAAACTAACACTATCTCCAAACAGATTGAAGCGAGATTCCATATGACACACATGATCTAGGAGTTCTATCGGGTGCGTCCAAATTGATTTCTAAGAATATGGTATGTTCCATGCAAACCGTACACCTATCTTTCATCAAGATTAGCACTATCTCCAAACAGACCGAACCGGGCTTTCACTTGAGCCTCTTCACCTAGGAGTATCATCGGGAACTTCCACAATGATTTCTGAGCCTATGGTGCACTATGCACAAACCATGCAACTATCTTGCACCGAAACTAATACTATCTCCAACTGGACCGAAGCAAGATTCCTATGATACACTTCATCTAGTAGTTCCACTGGGTGCATCTACAGTTCAATCGGGTTTGTCCAAATTGATTTCTGGGCATATGGTATGTTCCATGCAAACCGTGCACCTATCTTGCATCAAGATAAGAACTATCTCCAAAGAGATAGAACAAAGATTCCACTTCAGCCTCTTCACCAAGGAGTACCATCGTGTGCGTCCAAAATAGTTTCTTAGCCTATGGTGCATTAGGCACAAACCGTGTACCTATCTTGCACCGAAACTAACACTATCTCCAAAGAGACCGAAGTGAGATTCTATATGACACACGTCATCTATGAGTTCTATTGGGTGCTTCCAATTATATTTCGAAGCATATGGTACGTTCCATGCAATTCGTGCCCTATCTTGCATCAAGATTATCACTATCTCCAAACAAAAGCAAACTAAGCTTCCACTTGAGCCCCTTTACCTAGGAGTATCATCGGGTGCATCCAAAATGGTTTCTTAGCCTATGATGCAATAGGCGCAAACTTTGTACCTATCTTGCACCAAAACTAACTCTGTCTCCAAACGGACCGAAGCGAGATTCCATATGACACATGTCATCTAGGAGTTCTATTAGGGTGCGTCCAAATGGATTTCTTAGCATATGGTATGTTCCATGCAAACCGTACACCTATCTTGCATCAAGATTAGCACTATCTCCAAACA
>NC_012878.2:27288434-27291653 GCF_000003195.3 Sorghum bicolor
TGAGATTCTATATGACACACCTCATTTAGGAGTTCTATTGGGTGCTTCCAAATATATTTTGAAGCATATGGTATGTTCCATGCAATTCGTGCACCTATCTTGCATCAAGATTAGCACTATCTCCAAACAAAAGCAAACTAAGCTTCCACTTGAGCCCCTTTACCCAGGAGTATCATCGGGTACATCCAAAATGGTTTCTTTGCCTATGATGCATTAGGCGCAAACTGTGTACCTATCTTGCACCAAAACTAACTCTGTCTCCAAACAGACCGAAGCAAGATTCCGTATGACACAAGTCATCTAGGAGTTCTATTGGGGTGTGTTTAAGTGGATTTCTTAGCATATGGTTTGTTCCATGCAAACCGTGCACCTATCTTGCTATTGGCCCTATCTTGCATCAAGATTAGTGCTATCTCCAAACAGATCGAACCGACCTTCCACTTGAGCCTCTTCACCTAGGATTATCATCGGTTGCTTCCATTATGGTTTTTGAGCCTATGGTGCATTATGCGCAAACCATGCACCAATCTTGCACCTAAACTAACAGTCTCCAAACAGATTGAAGTGAGATTCCATATGACACACATGATCTAGGAGTTCTATCGGGTGCGTCCAAATTGATTTCTGAGAATATGGTACGTTCCATGCAAACCGTACACCTATCTTTCATCAAGATTGGCACTATCTCCAAACAGACCGAACCGAGCTTTCACTTGAGCCTCTTCACCTAGGAGTACCATCGGGAACTTCCACAACGATTTCTGAGCCTATGGTGCACTAGGCACAAACCATGCAACTATCTTGCACCGTAACTAATACTATCTCCAACTGGACCGAAGCGAGATTCCATATGATACACTTCATCTAGTAGTTCCATCGGGTGCATCTACAGTTCCATCGGGTTTGTCCAAATTGATTTCTGAGCATATGGTATGTTCCATGCAAACCGTGCACCTATCTTGCATCAAGATTAGAACTATCTCCAAACAGACAGAACCAAGATTCCACATGACCCTCTTCACCAAGGTGTAAAATCACGTGCGTCCAAAATAGTTTCTTAGCCTATGGTGCATTAGGCACAAACCGTGTACCTATCTTGCACCAAAACTAACACTATCTCCAAAGAGACCGAAGTGAGATTCTATATGACACACGTCATCTAGGAGTTCTATTGGGTGCTTCCGAATATATTTCTAAGCACATGGGACGTTCGATATAATTTGTGCACTTATCTTGCATCAAGATTAGCACTACTCCAAACAAATCAAACTGAGCTTCCACTTGAGCCCCTTTATCTAGGAGTATCATCGGGTGCAT
The DNA here is from genome assembly GCF_000003195.3 of Sorghum bicolor. Taxonomy (NCBI): domain Eukaryota; kingdom Viridiplantae; phylum Streptophyta; class Magnoliopsida; order Poales; family Poaceae; genus Sorghum; species Sorghum bicolor. Next base: position 27,289,752 of record NC_012878.2, read on the forward strand.
CCAAAATGGTTTCTTAGCCTATGATGCGTTAGGCGCAAACTATGTACCTATCTTGCACCAAAACTAACTCTGTCTCCAAACAGACCAAAGCGAGATTCCAAATGATACATGTCATCTAGGAGTTCTATTGGGGTGTGTCCAAATCAATTTCCTAGCATATGGTATGTTCCATGCAAACCGTGCACCTATCTTGCATCAAGATTAGCACTATCTCCAAACCGATCGAACCGACCTTCCACTTGAGCCTCTTCACCTAGGAGTATTATCGGGTGCTTCCATAATGGATTCCGAGCCTATGGTGCATTATTCGCAAACCATGCACCAATCTTGCACCTAAACTAACACTGTCTCCAAACAGATTGAAGCAAGATTCCATATGACACACATGATCTAGGAGTTCTATCGGGTGCGTCCAAATTGATTTCTGAGAATATGGTACGTTCCATGCAAACCATACACCTATCTTCCATCAGGATTAGCACTATCCCCAAATAGACCGAACCGAACTTTCACTTGAGCCTCTTCACCTAGGAGTATCATCGGGAACTTCCACAACGATTTCTGAGCCTATGGTGCACTGGGCACAAACCATGCAACTATCTTGCACCGAAACTAATACTATCTCCAACTGGACCGAAGCAAGATTCCATATGATACACTTCCTCTAGTAGATCCATTGGGTGCACCTACAGTTCCATCGGGTTTGTCCAAATTGATTTCTCAGCATATGGTACGTTCCATGCAAACCGTGCACCTATCTTGCATCAAGATTAGAACTATCTCCAAACAGAAAGAACAAAGATTCCACTTGAGCCTCTTCACCAAGGAGTACCATCGTTTGCGTCCAAAATAGTTTCTTAGCGTATGGTGCATTAGGCACAAACCGTATACCTATCTTGCACCGAAACTAACACTATCTCCAAAGAGACCGAAGTGAGATTCTATATGACACACGTCATCTAGGAGTTCAATTGGTGGCTTCCAAATATATTTCGAAGCATATGATACGTTCGATGCAATTCGTGCAGCTATCTTGCATCAAGATTAGCACTATCTCCAAACAAAGCAAACTGAGCTTCCACTTGAGCCCCTTTACCCAGGTGTATCATCGGGTGCATCCAAAATGGTTTCTTAGCCTATGATGCATTAGGCGCAAACTGGGTACCTATCTTGCACCAAAACTAACTCTGTCTCCAAACAGACCAAAGCGAGATTCTATATGACACATGTCATCTAGGAGTTCTATTGGGGTGCGTCTAAATGGATTTCTTAGCATATGGTATGATGAGGACATCAACACCAGCGATACATATCCTACATCCACCAGCGATACATATCCTACATCCTCTCCGACACAACCTATAGCTGGTCCTCTTACTCGTGCTCGTGCCCGTCAACTCAACCTTCAAGTAAGTTCAGTTTTAAACTCTTGTCAATCATATTTAGACAATGGAGACACGTGCACTTTCGTGTTGCTCAGGAATAATGGACAAGATCAGCAAGGGAAGGTTCAACTGTATTCAGAATTTGAGGCAACACCAACTTCAAGGGCTGATTGCATATGGGAAGAGTGATAACTTAACAAAGGTGATTGGAGATCAGGTCCAAGCCTCCACAACATCCTCTATCAAGTTACCACGTCGCTTCTAAAGCAAGGAAACAAAGAGTCCAAACCCAACACGTTTTGGGAGTTGGATTCGGACTGGAAAATAACTCTAACTTGTATGGATCACCACGGCGTCATATGGACTCCAACTAGGACATTTCTATACTTGTTGGAAAGCTCATGAAGTCTACTTTCCAATGGGTCCAACCACATATCTATGCAGCTTATGAGTCGGGCGCAATCCTTGTTTTCGTGCCGACACCTTTTTCTGTTTTGGTGCTGCGTCACCCTATTTG
>NC_012878.2:27297460-27298512 GCF_000003195.3 Sorghum bicolor
ACTATCTTGCACCGAAACTAATACTATCTCCAACTGGACCGAAGCGAGATTCCATATGATACACTTCATCTAGTAGTTCCGTCGGGTGCATCTACAGTTCCACTCGGGTTTGTCCAAATTGATTTCTGAGCATAAGGTATGTTCCATGCAAACCATGCACTATCTCCAAAGAGACCGAAGTGAGATTCTATATGACACACGTCATCTAGGAGTTCTATTGGGTGCTTCCAAATATATTTCTAAGTATATGGTATGTTCCATGCAATTCGTGCACCTATCTTTCATCAAGATTAGCACTATCACCAAACAAAAGCAAACAGAGCTTCCACTTGAGCCCCTTTACTCAGGAGAATCATCGGGTGCATCTAAAATGGTTTCTTAGCCTACGATGCAGTAGGCGCAAACTGTGTACCTATCTTGCACCAAAACTAACTCTGTCTCCAAACAAACTGAAGCGAGATTCCATATGACACATGTCATCTAGGAGTTCTATTGGGGTGCGTCCAAATGGATTTCTTAGCATATGGTATGTTCCATGCAAACCGTGCACCTATTTTGCATCAAGATTAGCAGTATCTCCAAACAGATCGAACCGACCTTCCACTTGAACCTCTTCACCTAGGATTATCATCGGGTGCTTCCATAATGGTTTCTGAGCCTACGGTGCATTATGCGCAAACCATGCACCAATCTTGCACCTAAACTAACACTGTCTCCAAACAGATTGAAGCGAGATTCCATATGACACACATGATCTAGGAGTTCTATCGGGTGCGTCCAAATTGATTTCTGAGAATATGGTATGTTCCATGCAAACCGTACACCTATCTTTCATCAAGATTAGCACTATCTCCAAACAGATCGAACCGACCTTCCACTTGAGCCTCTTCACCTAGGAGTATTATCGGGTGCTTCCATAATGGTTTCCAAGCCTTGGTGCATTATGCGCAAACCATGCACCAATCTAGCACCTAAACTAAGACTGTCTCCAAACAGATGAAGCGAGATTCTAAGGTTCGAATACCCTCATTAATTTAATGCACAGAAGCGTG
>NC_012878.2:27305584-27311358 GCF_000003195.3 Sorghum bicolor
GGGCACAAACAAGCACCGATCTTGGACCGAAACTAATACTATCTCCAACTAGACCGAAGCGAGATTCCATATGATACACTTCATCTAGTAGTTCCATCGGGTGCATCTACAGTCCGTCGGGTTTGTCCAAATTTATTTCTGAGCATATGGAATGTTCCATGGAAACCGTGCACCTATCTTGCATCAAGATTAGAAATATCTCCAAACAGACAAAACCAAGATTCCACTTGAGCCTCTTCACCAAGGAGTACCATCGTGTGCGTCCAAAATAGTTTCTTAGCCTATGGTGCATTAGGCACAAACCGTGTACCTATCTTGCACCGAAACTAACACTATCTCTAAAGAGACCGAAGTGAGATTCTATATGACACACGTCATCTAAGAGTTCTATTGGGTGCTTCCAAATATATTTCTAAGCATATAGTATGTTCCATGCAATTCGTGCACCTATCTCACATCAAGATTTGCACTATCTCCAAACAAAAGCAAACTGCGCTTCCACTTGAGCCCCATTACCCAGGAGTATCATCGGGTGCATCCAAAATAGTTTCATAGCCGATGATGCATTAGGTGTAAACTGTGTACCTATCTTGCACCAAAACTAACTCTGTCTCCAAACAGACCGAAGCGAGATTCCAAATGACACATGTCATCTAGGAGTTCTATTGGGGTGCGTCCAAATGGATTTCTTAGCATATGGTATGTTCCATGCAAACTGTACACCTATTTTGCATCAAGATTAGCACTATCTCCAAACTGATCGAACCGACCTTCCACTTGATCCTCTTCACCTAGGATTATCATCGGGTGCTTCCATAATGGTTTCTAAGCCTATGGTGCATTATGCGCAAACCATGCACCAATCTTGCACCTAAACTAACACTGTCTCCAAACAGATTGAAGCGAGATTCCATATGACACAGATGATCTAGGAGTTCTATCGGGTGCGTCCATATTGATTTCCGAGAATATGGTAAGCTCCATGCAAACCGTACACCTATCTTTCATCAAGATTAGCACTATCTCCAAACAGACCGAACCGAGCTATCACTTGACCCTCTTCACCTAGGAGTACCATCGGGAACTTCCACAACGGTTTCAGAGCCTATGGTGCACTAGGCACAAACCATGCACCGGTCTTGCACCAAAACTAGTACTATCTCCAACTGGACTGAAGCGAGATTCCATATGATACACTTCATCTAGTAGTTCCATCGGGTGTGTCCAAATTAATTTCAGAGCTTATAGTATGTTCCATGCAAACTGTGCACCTATCTTGCATCAAGATTAGAACTATCTCCAAACAGACAGAACCAAGATTCCAGATGAGCCTCTTCACCAATGAGTACCATCGCGTGCGTCCAAAATAGTTTCTTAGCCTATGGTGCATTAGGCTCAAACCGTGTACCTATCTTGCACCGAAACTAACACTATCTCCAAAGAGACCGAAGTGAGATTCTATACTAACACTATTTCTAAGCATATGGTACGTTTGATGCAATTCGTGCACCTATCTTGCATCAAGATTAGCACTATCTCCAAACAAAGCAAACTGAGCTTCCACTTGAGCCCCTTTACCCAGGAGTATCATCGGGTGCATTCAAAATGGTTTCTTAACCTATAATGCATTAGGCGCAAACTGTGTACCTATCTTGCACCGAAACTAACTCTATCTCCATATAGACCGAAGCGAGATTACATTTGACACATGTCATCTAGGAGTTCTATTGGGGTGCGTCCAAATGGATTTCTTAGCATATGGTATGTTCCATGCAAACCGTGCACCTATTTTGCATCAAGATTAGCACTATCTCCAAACAGATCGAACCGACCTTCCACTTGAGCCTCCTCACCTAGGATTTTTATTGGGTGCTTCCATAATGGTTTCTAATCCTATGGTGCATTATGCGCAAACCATGCACCAATCTTGCACCTAAACTAACACTGTCTCCAAACAGATTGAAGCGAGATTCCATATGACACACATGATCTAGGAGTTCTATCGGGTGCGTCCAAATTGATTTCCGAGAATATGGTACGTTCCATGCAAACCGTACACCTATCTTGCATCAAGATTAGCACTATCTCCAAACAGACCGAACCGAGCTTTCACATGAGCCTCTTCACCTAGGAGTACCATCGGGAACTTCCACAATGATTTCTGAGCCTATGGTGCACTGGGCACAAACCATGCAACTATCTTGCACCGAAACTAATACTATCTCCAACTGGGCCGAAGCGATATTCCATATGATACACTTCATCTAGTAGTTCCATCGGATGCATCTACAGTTCCATCGGATTTGTCCGAATTAATTTCTGAGCATATGGTATGTTCCGTGCAAACCGTGCACCTATCTTGCATCAAGATTAGAATTATCTCCAAACAGACAGAACCAAGATTCCACTTGAGCCTCTTCACCAAGGAGTACCATCGTGTGCGTCCAATATAGTTTCTTAGCCTATGGTTAGTGATGAAAACGGATCGGATACGAACGGATATCACCGATATCAGATATGTTTTCATATTTTTGGTCGGATTCGGATTCGAATACGGATAATATCAATCATATCGGATAAGGTAGGATTAGATGTTGACATCGTAAATATACGATTTAAGTATTCGGATACGGATACGGTATCGGATGTTGAATATTCGGACTCGGATACGGACAGATCTGAACCTCTCTAAACGAATTCGGTCTCGAACTATCTCCAAACAAAAGCAAATTGAGCTTCCACTTGAGCCCCTTTACCCAGGAGTATCATCGGGTGCATCCAAAATGGTTTCTTAGCCTATGATGCATTAGGCGTAAAGTGTGTACCAATCTAGCACCAAAACTAACTCTGCCTCCAAACAGACCGAAGCGAGATTCCATAAGACACATGTCATCTAGGAGTTCTATTGGGGTGCGTCCAAATGGATTTCTTAGCATATGGTATGTTCCATGCAAACCGTGCACTTTGCATCAAGATTAGCACTATCTCCAAACAGATCGAACCGACCTTCCACTTGAGCCTCTTCACCTAGGATTATCATCGGGTGCTTCCATAATGTTTTCTAAGCCTATGGTGCATTATGCGCAAACCAAGCACCAATCTTGCACCTAAACTAACACTATCTCCAAACAGATTGAAGCGAGATTCCATATGACACACATGATCTTGGAGTTCTATCGGGTGCGTCCAAATTGATTTCTGAGAATATGGTACGTTCCATGCAAACCGTACACCTATCTTTCATCAAGATTAGCACTATCCCCAAATAGACCGAACCGAACTTTCACTTGAGCCTCTTCACCTAGGAGTACCATCGGGAACTTCCACTACGGTTTCTGAGCCTATGGCGCACTGGGCACAAACCATGCAACTATCTTGCACCGAAACTAATACTATCTCCAACTGGACCGAAGCGAGATTCCATATGATACACTTCATCTAGTAGTTCCATCGGGTGCATCTACAGTCCATCGGGTTTGTCCAAATTTATTTCTGAGCATATGGTATGTTCCATGCAAACCGTGCACCTATCTTGCATCAAGATTAGAACTATCTCCAAATAGACAGAACCAAGATTCCACATGAGCCTCTTCACCAAAGAGTACCATCGCATGCGTCCAAAACAGTTTCTTAGCCTATGGTGCATTAGGCTCAAACCGTGTGCCTATCTTGCACCGAAACTAACACTATCTCCAAAGTGACCGAAGTGAGATTCTATACTAACACTATTTCTAAGCATATGGTACGTTCGATCCAATTCGTGCACCTATCTTGCATCAAGATTAGCAATATATCCAAACAAAGCAAACTGAGCTTCCACTTGAGCCCCTTTACCCAGGAGTATCATCGGGTGCATCCAAAATGGTTTCTTAGCCTATGATGCATTTGGCACAAACTGTGTACCTATCCTGCACCAAAACTAACTCTGTCTCCAAACAGACCAAAGCGAGATTCCATATGACACATGTCATCTAGGAGTTCTATTGGGGTGCGTCCAAATGGATTTCTTAGCATATGTTTGTTTCATGCAAACCGTGCACCTATCTTGCATCAAGATTAGCACTATCTCCAAACAGATCGAACCGATCTTCCACTTGAGCCTCTTCACCTAGGAGTATTATCGGGTGCTTCCATAATGGTTTCTGAGCCTATGGTGCATTATGCGCAAACCATGCACCAATCTTGCACCTAAACTAACACTGTCTCCAAACAGATTGAAGCAAGATTCCATATGACACACATGATCTAGGAGTTCTATCAGGTGCATCCAAATTGATTTCCGAGAATATGGTATGTTCCATGCAAACCGTACACCAATCTTGCATCAAGATTAGCACTATCTCTAAACAGACCGAACCGAGCTTTCACTTGAGCCTCTTCACCTAGGAGTACCATCGGAAACTTCCACAACGGTTTCAGAGCCTATGGTGCACTGGGCACAAACCATGCACCTATCTTCCATCGAAACTAATACTATCTCCAACTGGACTGAAGCGAGATTCCATATGATACACTTCATCTAGCAGTTCCATCGGGTGCATCTATAGTTCCATCGGGTGTGTCCAAATTGATTTCAGAGCATATAGTATGTTCCATGCAAACTGTGCACCTATCTTGCATCAAGATTAGAACTATCTCCAAACAGACAGAACCAAGATTCCACATGAGCCTCTTCACCAAGGAGTACCATCGCGTGCGTCCAAAACAATTTCTTAGCCTATGGTGCATTAGGCTCAAACCGTGTGCCTATCTTGCACCGAAACTAACACTATCTCCAAAGAGACCGAAGTGAGATTCTATACTAACACTATTTATAAGCATATGGTACGTTCGATGCAATTCGTGCACCTATCTTGCATCAAGATTAGCACTATACCAAACAAAGCAAACTGGGCTTCCACTTAAGCCCCTTTACCTAGGAGTATCATCGGGTGCATCCAAAATGATTTCTTAGCCTATGATGCATTTGGCACAAACTGTGTACCTATCCTGCACCAAAACTAACTCTGTCACCAAACAGACCAAAGCGAGATTCCATATGACACATGTCATCTAGGAGTTCTATTCGGGTGCGTCCAAATGGATTTCTTAGCATATGGTTTGTTCCATGCAAACCGTGCACCTATCTTGCATCAAGATTAGCAATATCTCCAAACAGATCGAACCGACCTTCCACTTGAGCCTCTTCACCTAGGAGTATTATCGGGTGCCTCCATAATGGTTTCCGAGCCTATGGTGCATTATGCACAAACCATGCACCAATCTTGCACCTAAACTAACACTATCTCCAAACAGATTGAAGTAAGATTCCATATGACACACATAATCTAGGAGTTCTATGAGGTGCGTCCAAATTGATTTCCGAGAATATGGTATGTTCCATGCAAACCGTACACCAATCTTGTATCAAGATTAGCACTATCTCTAAACAGACCGAACCGAGCTTTCACTTGAGCCTCTTCACCTAGGAGTACCATCGGGAACTTCCACTACGGTTTCTGAGCCTATGGCGCACTGGGCATAAACCATGCAACTATCTTGCACTGAAACAAATACTATCTCCAACTGGACCGAAGCGAGATTGTATATGATACACTTCATCTAGTAGTTCCATCGGGTGCATCTACAGTCCATCGGGTTTGTCCAAATTTATTTCTGAGCATATGGTATGTTCCATGCAAACCGTGCACCTATCTTGCATCAAGATTAGAACTATCTCCAAATAGACAGAACCAAGATTCCACATGAGCCTCTTCACCAAATTCGCCAAGGCG
>NC_012878.2:27313675-27352592 GCF_000003195.3 Sorghum bicolor
AAGTCCAAATGGATTCTTAGCATATAGTATGTTCCATGCAAACCGAGCACCTATCTTACATCAAAATTAGCACTGTCTCCAAACAGATCGAACCAACCTTCCACTTGAGCCTCTTCACCTAGGATTTCATCGGGTGCTTCAATAATGGTTTCTGAGCCTGTGGTGCATTATGCGCAAACCATGCACCAATTTGCACCTAAACTAACACTGTCTCCAAACAGATTGACGCGAGATTCCATATGACACACATGATCTAGGAGTTCTATCGGGTGCGTCCAAATTGATTTTCGAGAGTATGGTACGTTCCATGCAAATCGTACACCAGTCTTGCATCAAGATTAGCACTATCTCCAAACAGACCGTACCGAGCTTTCACTTGAGCCTCTTCACCTAGGAGTACCATTCGGAACTTCCACAACGATTTCTGAGCCTATGGTGCACTGGGCACAAACCATGCAACTATCTTGCACCGAAATTAATACTATCTCCAACTGGACCGAATCGAGATTCCATATGATACACTTCATCTAGTAGTTCCATCGAGTGCATCTACAGTTCCATCGAGTGTGTCCAAATTGATTTCTGAGCATATAGTATGTTCCATGCAAACCGTGCACCTATCTTGCGTCAAGATTAGAAGTATCTCCAAACAGACAGAACCAAGATTCCACTTGAGCCTCTTCACCAAGGGGTACCATCGTGTGCGTCCAAAATAGTTTCTTAGCCTATGGTGCATTAGGCACAAATCGTGTACCTATCTTGCACCGAAACTAACACTATCTCTAAAGAGCCCGAAGTGAGATTCTATATGACACACGTCATCTAGGAGTTCTATTGGGTGCTTCCAAATATATTTCTATGCATATAGTACGTTCCATGTAATTCGTGCACCTATCTTACATCAAGATTAGCACTATCTCCAAGCAAAAGCAAACTGAGCTTCCACTTGAGTCCCTTTACCCAGGAGTATCATCGGGTGCATCCAAAATGATTTCTTAGCCTATGATGCATTAGGCGTAAACTGTGTACCTATCTTGCACCAAAACTAACTCTGTCTCCAAACAGACCGAAGCGAGATTCCATATGACACATGTCATCTAGGAGTTCTATTGGTGAAGAGGCTCAAGTGAAAGCTCGGTTCGTTCTGTTTGGAGATAGTGCCAATCTTGATGCAAGATAGGTGTACGGTTTGCATGGAACGTACCACATTCTCAGAAATCAATTTGGACGCACCCGATAGAACTGCTAGATTATGTGTGTCATATGGAATCTTGCTTCAATATGTTTAGAGACAGTGTTAGTTTAGGTGCAAGATTGGTGCATGGTTTGCGCATAATGCACCAAAGGCTCAGAAACCATTATGGAAGCACCCGATGATAATCCTAGATGAAGAGGCTCAAGTGGAAGGTCGGTTCGATCTATTTGGAGATAGTGCTAACTTGATGCAAGATAGGTGCACTGTTTGCAAGGAACATACCATATGCTAAGAAATCCATTTGGACACACCCCAATAGAACTCCTAGATGACATGTGTCATATGGAATCTTGCTTCGGTCTGTTTGGAGACAGAGTTAGTTTTGGAGTAAGATAGGAACATAGTTTGTGCCTAATGCATCATAGGCTAAGAAACCATTTTGGATGCACCCGAAGATACTCCTAGGTAAAGGGGCTCAAGTGGAAGCTCAGTTTGCTTTTGTTTGGATATACTGCTAATCTTGATGCAAGATAGGTGGATGAATTGCATGGAACGTACCATATGTTTCGAAATATATTTGGACGCACCCAATAGAACTCCTAGATGACGTGTGTCATATAGAATCTCACTTCGGTCTCTTTGGAGATAGTGTTAGTTTTGGTGCAAGATAGGTACACGGTTTGTGCCTAATGCACCATAGGCTAAGAAACTATTTTGGACGCATACGACGGTACTCCTTGGTGAAGAGGCTCAAGTGGAATCTTGGTTCTATCTATTTGGAGATTGTTCTAATCTTGATGCAAGAAAGGTGCACGGTTTGCATGGAACATACCATATGCTCAGAAATCAATTTGGACAAACCCGATGGAACTGTAGATGCATCCGATGGAACTACTAGATGAAGTGTATCATATGGAATCTCGCTTTGGTCTAGTTGGAGATAGTATTAGTTTTGGTGCAACATAGTTGCATGGTTTGTGCCCAGTGCACCATAGGCTCAGAAATCGTTGTAGAAGTTCCCAATGGTACTCCTAGGTGAAGAGGCTCATGTGAAAGCTCGGTTCGGTCTGTTTGGAGATAGTGCTAATCTGGATGCAAGATAGGTGTATGGTTTGCAAGGAATGTACCATATTCTCAGGAATCAATTTGGACGCACCCGATAGAACTCCTAGATCATGTGTGTCATATGGAATCTCGCTTCAATCTGTTTGGAGACAGTGTTAGTTTAGGTGCAAGATTGGTGCATGGTTTGCGCATAATGCACCATAGGCTTAGAAACCATTATGGAAGCACCCGATGATAATCCTAGGTGAAGAGGCTCAAGTGGAATGTCGGTTCGATCTGTACAAAGATAGTGCTAATCTTGATGCAAAATAGGTGCACGGTTTGCATGGAACTTACCATATGCTAAGAAATCCATTTGGACGCACCCCAATAGAACCCCTAGATGATGTGTCATATGGAATCTCGCTTCGGTTTGTTTGGAGACAAAGTTAGTTTTGGTGCAAGATAGGTACACAGTTTGCGCCTAATGCATCATAGGCTAAGAAACCATTTTGGATGCACCCGATGATACTCCTGTGTAATGGGGCTCAAGTGGAAGCTCAGTTTGCTTTTGTTTGGAGATAGTGCTAATCTTGATGTAAGATAGGTGCATGAATTGCAAAGAATGTACTATATGCTTAGTAATATATTGGGAAGCACCCAATAGAACTCCTAGATGACGTGTGTGTCGAGGGTATCAGTAAGGGGTACCCTCACCGATGCACATTACGATATTACCCGTACGCAGGTCGAGGCCCTCAACTCGACGCTCTGGTCATACATGCGCTGTAACACCCCAGTGTTATGGTTGCATTGATCATGTGCATAGCATAAGCATCATCATTTACTTAAAGCATATCATGATCATCATCTATCTTGAGCCATGTCATTCTATGCAAAAATGTGTCTTAACTTGCTTAAATAGGCTTCCTATGCTTATGTTTGAGTGAACCATTTTTGTGTTTGTACTTAATGCCTTGGTAATTAGTTTGTCTATGCTTAACTTGACCTTGGGAACAATGTTCATGTTGGTCACTTCTCCAAAATATGTCCTTAAGTCATACTTATGAAAGTAGGCCCTAGAAACCTCTTTTGCTTAGGCTTTTAAAAAGTGTTTCATAAAATGTTTGCATGTCAAAACTTTCTACAGCAAAGTTGTAGCAAATTTTATAAGGAACAAAAGTTGTTTTATGGCCATCTCATGAAAATGATCACAAATAGCTCAAAAGTGACCCACAAAGCAAATTTGGGGCTGTTTCCAACACTTAGAAAATTTCTCTAAGTCTGGAATCACTGCAGTTTGCTCGAGGGGGTATTGTTCATCTTCTAGTTTGATTTCTAGGCCGAATCAAACTATGATCTTGTAAGCAATGTTGGAGTACTCATGTAGCTCTCCAGCATAGAGCAATTAGCCAGCAAAATCATCGAGTGGTTTAGGAGATAATCATCGTCCAAAATCGAGTTTCAGTCGGTGATCGCGAGGTCTGATGCAGAGCTGAGCTCGCCGTCGTGGACGCCCAGCGCGACATCTGTCCGCCAGATGGCGCCCGTACGCCGGCGACGGCCCCGCTCGTCAGGTCGTCGACGTCGACATGGACGCCACGGCGCCCCGCACTCACTCAGCGCCCGTCCATTCTTCTCCTCCGCTCTCTCGCGCTCGCTCTGGCGGAAAACGCCGTCGCCATTGCCGCCGAGAGCTTCGCCAGCTCGCGCCCTCGCCTCTGCGTCTTGCTTCGCCTCCGAGCGCCTCCAAGTCTGCCTCGAGCTCCTCCATCTTCTCCACCCTTCAGTTGGACGAGATCTCCTCGAGGTGAGCGGCATTTCGCAAGTTCTCCGTCGTCGGGTTCGCGGCCGTCGCGACACCGATTCCGGCGAACCTCGCCGCTGCTCCACCCTTGCTTCCTTTCTTCTCTCTAGGTAGCGTTAGGGTCTGCTTAGGTCTTGGCGTCGGTCCACACCACGCCATTACGGCTGAAACCTCACCGTCGCGCAGGAACACGGCCGCTGCTCCGCCGTGCTCACCGCCGACGAGCACCTCGCACGTGAGCAGGCTCACCGGAGCCGTTAGGGTTAGGCGCTCCTACCTCGAAAGCTCCGCGCTGACTCACTGATGCTGTAGCCACCCTTCCCCGACGCTCTACCGGTCGGAGATGGCCGGCGTAAGCCGGGGTAGCTCCGCCGTGCCGCCATGGCCGACGGCGACCCCTCTCCGTAGCCGAAACCCTAGCGCCACCTACCTCAATCGACGCGGAATCTTCCCAGGAGCACGCTGGTGCCCTTAGATCCACCGGGGAAGCTCACCGTCGGCGAGCGTTTGCCGGCGAAGGGGGTCCTCTGTCCTCGGTGTCGCTGACACGCGGGTCCCGCATGCCAGTGACTCAACGGTCACCCCCTTTCTTTTATTCAAATCTGGATTTTTGGCTTTATTGGAAAAATCATATCTCCTGTTTCTGAGATCCAAAAATTGTGAAATAAATTTTGTGGTATTCCTTGAGATGGCTAGTTTTTAATAAAAATATAAAATGAACCATGTTTTCTGGGAAAATATTTATTAAGAATTTAATCTTGTTATTCATGGATAAATGTATATCTCTTGTGATACTGCTTAGTTTACTCTGAAATTTTTATGGTAGTCTCTGTATGGTATGAGAGTGCTTTGGTAAATATTTCATGATTTTTGGTGTAATGCAGCTTTGATATGCAGTTTATGATTGAAATGTGGCTTGTTTCTTTAATTAAATCACATAAAATAGTTGGTGCTTATGCTAGTGCTCTACTTTGGTAGTAAACATGTTCATGGTATTTCTCATATATAAATAATCTGAAATCTGTTGTTTGGTACCATATAAGTCATGTTTCTGAATTTATGAAATAAGAGCCTTGGCACATGTTAAATACATATCCTTAATTTAGTATGTGCAATTGCTCTGAAATTTTTATGGTGATGCTTTGGTGCTATATTTGTGCTTCTGTAATTTTTGTAGATTTTTCTGAGCACTTTGACTGGTATCTTATAATTATGCTCTTATCAAGAATTAATTAATAAATGCCTTGTTAAGTAAATGTTTGGGGGTTTTCACCTGATGTTCTGGTAATCTTGTAATATGCTTGTGCTCATAAGCTATGTGGTTGGCATTGCTTGTGTTTTGATCATGTCATTAAATAATTAACTATAGGGTTAAATGCTGTTCTGGACAGCAAGGAAGCAATTTGACTGTTGCTTATTGATAACTTGCTTTTCTGGGCAACTTGTCTAAATCAAAGTTGTTGTAAACTTGTTGAACTAGTTGTGGTTTAAATTTGGGATCATTTGGTTCAGTAGTTTAAAAGTTATGGCTGTTCCAAGTTAGGTTCGAGAAATAGGTGCTCTCTGTTTTTCTGGAACAGAACCTGGAACCTTGTTTAAATGACTAGTTCAATGCATGAATCTTGTTATGATGTTTAAAGATGATTTGTAGAAAATTTCATAAGCTTTCCAGAATGTCTTTGCTTATGTTTGTTGGATCTGTCTATCATTAGTTATGATTTATTTACTGAGCTACTCCTGTTTTATATTGCTTGCTGTTTTAGTATCATGATAGGCTGTGGGTTAAGTAACTTGTTCACTTGTGTGAGCTTATTATAACTTTTGCTCCGTAAATGAGTGTCCAGTGAGTTATTTGTGCTATCAAGCATTCATCTTTAGCATGTGCATCTTCTTATTGTTCGAGCATGCAATAGGTGCATCGGACGCGACAGCCTCCTTCGAACTGCAAGTGAATCCCGAAGGCCAGGAGGGCAGCCAAGAGGTGGAGGTCCAGCAAGCCAGACTCGAGGAGTCCGAAGAAGAAGTTGAGTGCCCGAATCACGAGCCGGCATCGTTCGTGAAAGGCAAGCCCTGGAGCATTCTAAGTCTCCCTTTATTTTCGAAAGTTCACTTAATATGTTCTATCTATTGATGCATTACGTATAGGAGTTGTGATGAAACTTTTGCTGCATTCTACTCTATCCTTGTCCAGATAACTCAACACACCCTGGTTGTAGAGTTAGGATCGAATAGCAGCTTAGCCATGCTTTAATCGGTAGAAGTCGGGTGATATCCTGTCACCTGCGCGATATAGGGTTATGTCGGATCACGATGGTCTATATGTGCTATCGTGGATGGAACCTGATTAAATTGACTTAAGCCGGGCAGAGTTTTGCAAGTTTGTAGTAACTCCGTCTGTGGCAGCTAAGGACCGATCGTTGTACGTCCTCTTGTCATGTTGAACGCATGCCTAACACTTAGTTGGCCGGATAACTCGTTCCGACCGCAAAGCCGAGTAGTATGACTCAGGCCGGAAGACCGGCAAGTATAAAGTGCGCACTACCAAAGGAAGTGCGGTGTGCGGGGGATCATTGGCGTAAGTCCAAAGGCACGTGAGTTAAAATTCCTGACCTCCCTGTTGGAGTGGTAGCCCTAGGAGTGCGGCGCTGATCGGGGCCGCGATTCCTGAGTTGTACCAAAGGTGACCCGTTGGCTCTCCAGTAGGGGATGCTTGGGTGAGTCCTAGGAATAACCCTCTAGCTGGATAGGAATCCGATTCGAATCGCCGTCTCTCCCGGTTAGTGAGAACTTGACAGAGCAGCGGCAAACGTAGCAATCACTAATGAACTTGGTTCATGATAATGATGATAGCAAAAGGGACATATGATGAACTTGATATGGTTATTATTGTTTGTAATAATCAAGTGATGTGTTGTAGTACAGGTGCTAATCTAGTGGTAGGCTGATGATAAATAAATATGATGCTCTCAAAATAACTTAGTCGTAAGTTAAGCTTTTGGCAAAAGGTGAGTCAACCAGCTCCACTTGATATTTAGCCTTGCATGATCCTTGGTGTCTTTTATGTTTTACTAGACGGGTAAGTCTAGCTGAGTACATTCTCGTACTCAGGGTTTATTCCCACCTGTTGCAGATGACATCTTCTATGACGGTTTCTGCAAGACCTGTCTCCATCCCGCTCGGGATGAGGACTAACCGTTGGGCACAGTTCTCTAACAACTTCGTACCTGTTGCTTTTGGAAGGATGGTGTAGACTCTGGCAGTAACCCGAACTTATGAACTGAACTTTGGAATGTGTGTGTAACTATTTTGCTTCCGCTACTTCGAACAAGTGTTGTAATAACTTAATACTCCGATGTGGTGCCGCTTCGACGGCAATGTATGACTATGTAACATTCGTTGTGTTTATGTTGAACTATTACGATCTTGGTTTGTTGCGAGTTGGTTTGAAATCCTTCGTGATTTCAATTGACTACCGGGATTATATGGGCTCAAGTTTGGAAACTTGATTGCTAGGCGATCGTTTCTGCACTTGAACTCTTATAATTTGGTCGGTTCTGTGACAATATGGAATCTCGCTTCGGTCCAGTTGGAGATAGTATTAGTTTCGGTGCAAGATAGTTGCATGGTTTGTGCCCAGTGCACCATAGGCTCAGAAATCGTTGTGGAAGTTCCCAATGTTACTCCTAGGTGAAGAGGCTCAAGTGAAAGCTCGGTTCGGTCTGTTTGGAGATAGTGCTAATCTTGATGAAAGATAGGTGTACGGTTTGCATGGAACGTACCATATTCTTAGAAATCAATTTGGATGCACCCGATAGAACTCCTAGATCATGTGTGAAATATGGAATCTCGCTTCAATCTGTTGGAGACAGTGTTAGTTTAGGTGCAAGATTGGTGCATGGTTTGCGCATAATGCACCATAGGCTCAGAAACTATTATGGAAGCACTCAATGATAATCCTAGGCGAAGAGGCTCAAGTGGATGGTCAGTTCGATCTGTTTGGAGATAGTGCTAATATTGATGCAAGATAGGTACACGGTTTGCATGGAACATACCATATGCTAGGAAATCCATTTGGACGCACCCCAATAGAACTCCTATATGACATGTGTCATATGGAATCTCGCTTCGGTCTGTTTGGAGACAAAGTTAGTTTTGGTGCAAGATAGGTACACAGTTTGCGCCTAATGCATCATAGGCTAAGAAACCATTTTGGATGCACCCAATGATACTCCTGGGTAAAGGGGCTCAAGTGGAAGCTCAGTTTGCTTTTGTTTGGAGATAGTGCTAATCTTGATGCAAGATAGGTGCACGAATTGCATGGAACGTACCATATGCTTCGAAATATATTTGGAACGTACCATATCCTTCGTGATTTCAATTGACTACCGAGATTATATGGGCTCAAGTTTGGAAACTTGATTGCTAGGCGATCGTTTCTGCACTTGAACTCTTATAATTTGGTCGGTTCTGTGACATGCGCGCTGTTGTCAACGACCGCAACCTCGAAGACGGAAATAGCGTCGAGCGAATCGACCAGGGGTCGAGCGCTAGCTACCACCGAATACGGAAACGGGCTCGCACGAACCGGGAGGCGTCGAGCGCAAGCACGCTGCCCGCCGCCTGACACGCGCACGCGAGCCGAGGCATTAAATACGCCTGCCACTTTCCCACCTAATGCGTTGGTCACGGGAAGCGTGATAGGGAACAGGCACCCGTCCCATCATTCTTTTTGCAGCTTTCCCCACCGAACGACCCAGGGCGTGTCAGGATGCAGGAAACAGGGATGGGGCGTCTAATCAGGACCCCCTCGAGACATCCAAGGTCCGCGCTCCGGATATCATAGCACTACACGGCGTCTGACCCTCGATCAGACAGGGATCCATTCTAGAGACAAGTTGGGCGTCGACTGACAACACCGCAACCACTCTGCCAGGTCTACCACCATATCGTACAAGCGTGCGACCGGTGAACCAGCCCAAGACGGCGCGCAGAGCGGGATACGGGGGCACGCGTAATCATCATCAGGCTACCAAGACAGGACGGCTCGAGACTATGCCGGTACGGAAGCCTCGAGTAGGTCAGCGCTCCATGCTGCTATCGACCCCTATCCTGACACCTACGCATGTACCCTAGGTCTCTCCTTGGTGCTATAAAAGGAGGGACTCAGGAATAGAACAAGGGACAAAAATATACCCATACGCAGTAGAGCTCTCACACTCCATACCACGCTTGTATTCGCCCCTGTACAAGCACTTCGGTGCAAGATAATACAGACTTCCCTCCCCCGCTGGACGTAGGGCCTTCTCTTGCCCGAACCAGGATAAATCTCTGAGTTTTCTTGCATCACCATCTGCGAAAGGGAGCACGCATATAAATTCACTCGTTGATGTGACCCCCCGTGGGGAAAACACCGACAGTTGACGCGCCAGGTAGGGGCCCTGCGTGTTTTTTCATCGATTTTCCACTCCTTCCCAGATGGCTGCTCTCGCCTCGCTGATTCCGCGCTCCACGGTGATTTGGTTTGGGAGTCTCGAGTTCATGTCTACGGGCTCCGGCTATGACATGATCTTGCTCTCGGTCAAAGGACCAGGAGGAGCCCCCGTTGCACCAGCACAATTGAGGGCCCCGAGACGCCCTCGCCACCACGCCTCCCCGCCCAAGAAGAGGCGCGGACAGCACCACCACCGTCCCTCTACCTCATCAGGACCGGCAACTCGTGCTAGGCAGGAGGTGGGCCACGAACCGGCAGCACCATGTGCCGGAACCGCGGGCACGACGGCTCAACACCGCACGACGACGGGAGGGGACGCGTCTCGCGCGCCCTCCCCCACCGCTGCTAAGCTACTTCCACACGGGTTGTTCACTCCAAGAAGGGCACTGCCATTCGGATTAGACAATGCCGCGGCGTCGCTCGCCAGGGCAATATGCCCAAACGCCCAGACGTACGTGGAGAGACCAATGGTCCTCCCACGTGACTCTGAAGCACTACAGCCGACGTCCGAACTGCCAGATTTCTCCCAGGTGCGAGGCCTCCGCTGCCTAGGCCCTGGGCGATACGCGATCACCTCACTTAGGCAGCGGCTGCTGGAGGAGGGACGTGGATGTTTCTACGCCGCCGAGCCGGACTCCGACTCCGAGACTGATAGCTACGACCCTACAAGGGAATGCTATCACATCGACGGGGCGGTAGAAACTACCGACGAGACGTAGGATGCTGCTGCGGGCGGTCGAGCCCCTGCAGCACGGGAAGACCCCAGGACGCCTGGGAACGACGGACAGGTCGACCCCCCTCCATAGGAAGACAGGGCTGCGCAGCTAGCACAGCTGCGGGAGCTCAAGATGAAGCTCGACGAGGACCGTGAATGCCTCGTCCTGCTCGAGCAAATCCTTGAGCAAGACCTGCCCTACCCGCCGGGCGGAAGTGTCTGTAGACGCGCTCGAGAGGTACATCGACAAATCGTCGGAGACGCAGAGCCAGAGCAGCCTGTCAGCTGTTTCCCTCGAGCGGGCCAGAATGTAGTGGCGGCGACAATGCTACTGCGCAACATGCCTGAACCACCAAACTCCCAGGCTCGACGCATTCGAGACGAGGTACAGACTCTGCTCCAGGTGGCGGCAGTTCAACAAGTCGAAAGCTCAGCTTCTCGACGGCGAGGAGCTGCCACGGAAAAGCGCGACGAGCCGCCTCAAAACGAAAAGGAAGTGTCGGTCCATCAACAGCCGCCCCCTCGCGGAAGAAAGACCACTCTCGTCCTCCCCGTCGACAATCAGCGTCGACACGACGCACGGCATGACATCGAAGAGAATCGACGCCGCCGGCACAGAGATGTCGAAGAGCGCGGTTACAGCACACATCGCGGTGGGAGGTACGATAGCGATGAGGACCGAGTGGCCCCCGAGCCACCAGGCCCACGGGTGTTCAGCAGGGCAATCCGCAGCACGCCCCTGCCTAGTCCTTTCCGACCCCCGACCAGCATCGCGAAATACAATGGTGAGACCAAACCAGAGTTATGGCTGGCCGATTTTAGGCAGGTCTGTCAGCTAGGAGGCGCTCGAGGGGACGATCGAGCCATCATCAGACAGCTACCACTCTTCCTCTCCGACACCGCCCGTCGATGGCTCGAGGAACTTCCAGCAAATCAGATCCACGACTGGGTCGATTTGGTTAAAGTCTTCGAGGGTAATTTCAAAGGGACCTACATACGGCCCGGGAACTCGTGGGACCTCAGCAAGTGCAAGCAGAAGTCAGGAGAAACTCTTCGAGAGTATGCTCGACGCTTCTCGAAGCAGCGCACTGAGCTGCCACATATCCCTGACCATGACATCCTGGCCTTTGTCTCTGGTACCACCAGTCGAGACCTGGTACGAGAATTGGGCCGGAACCGCCCTCAGACCGTCGATGAGCTAATGGACGTAGTGGCAAACTACGCAGCCGGGGAGGAGGCAGTCGGCGCTTTCTTCAGTTGTGAGGGAAGGAAAGGCAAACAACCCATCGATGAAGATGGGACCCCCAGTCGAGGGCTCAAAAAGAACAAGAAGAAGCAGAAAGCACGGCAGTTCCAACGGGAAGATTTTGACGGCAACCTTATCGCCGCCATGGAGCGGAAGAAGCCTCGAGGCCCTCCAGATGGAGGTATCTTCGATAAGATGCTAGAGGAACCATGCCCTTACCATAAGGGAGGCGCCAACCACAAGCTCAAGGACTGTCGTATGCTGAGAAAGCACTTCGACGGACTAGGGTTCAAAAAGGACACACGTGACGACTCCAAGAAAGAGAAGGGCGGCAACAAGGAGGACAACGAAGATGACAACGGCTTCCCCACCGTCCACGACTGCTACATGATCTATGGGGGGCCCTCGACGCAGTTGACCACGAGGCAGTGCAAAAGGGAGCGTCGTGATGTCTTTGCGGCAAGAATGGCGGTGCCCCAGTACCTCAGCTGGTCGAGCACTCCCATCACCTTCGACCGAGAGGATCATCCCGACAGGGTGGTTGCCCCAGGCGTCTACCCGCTCGTTGTCGACCCCATCATCGTCAACACCCGGCTCTCAAAGGTGCCAATGGACGGAGGCAGCAGCCTCAACATCATCTACCTCGAGACCGTCGACCTCCTCGGCATCGATAGGGGACGGCTCCTGTAACACCCTAGGTGTTAAGCATGCATTTAGCCCTATCACAACATGCATAAGCATTTTCATCAAGCATAGCATCATGAGCATGTCATTCATCCCAAAACATGATTTTATGTGCTTTATTTCATGTGTTTTAATTATGCTAAATATGATGCTTGCTTCCAAAAATGTGAAATATTCAAACTAGGTTGATTTATGTGTAAGAAGAATTTAGAGTATTTTTGTGTAATTTTTGGAGCTATGGAATTTGAGAAATGGAATTTATACAAGATTTCCAAATTGAATTTATTTAACAACCTAGAACTAATTTTTAATTTGTAATTCAAATTCTATTTGGAATTTGGTCTTGCTTATTAAAGCAAAGTTGTAGAGTTTTTGTTTTGGAACAACTTTGTTTTTGGGAGCAAGAGGTGAAAATGATTTCAAATCGGTCCAAATGAATTTAGAAAGAAATTGGAGAAAAGAAATTCAAAAAAAAAGGAAAGGGGCAGGCGCTGCTGGGCCAACCCCGCTTCCCTTTCGGCCCAGCGAGCGGCCCGGCCTGCCTCCCCCTTCCCCTCTCTCCCGCGCGCGCGGCGCCCGCCTCGCTCCACCCGGCGCCGGCCACGTGGCGGCTGTACGCCGGCGTTGGACGCGCCGCGGCCGGCCTCCAACCCCCCCTGGTCGGGACGCCGGCTCGGGCTCCCAGGCCATTTCCTCCGTTCTGTCCCCCGTGCCCTCCTTCTCCTTCCTCCCTCCGCTCGCACCGCGCAGCAGCAGCAGCTCCTCCGCGCGCCATTGCCGGAGAAAGCCCCGCCGCTCGCCGCCGACCGCACCAGAGCCTCAAGCTCACCACCGAGAGCACCAGCGCCTTCGTCATCGTTAGGGTAAGCTTGTGCGCGCGTTCTACCGAGGTGAGAGTCCGTCGAGCGCCGTGAATAGCTCGCCGGAGTTACCCCGAGCTCGCTGGAGTACTCCGCCGCGACGGATCTTGTGTTTCTCTGCCTCTTTTCGCTGGTTCTTGGGTGTGCTAGGTCGGTAGGGTGGTGAGGAAGCTCGGAGAGGCGTTTGCGCACGCTATACCGCGCCGGAGCGACCTGGCCACGGCGAGCAGCGCCGCCGTGCCGCCATGCATGCTCGTCGGAGGTGTTCCGGTCATCCTCCGGCCAATCCAAGGGTACCGTTGGGTGCGCCTCGCTGCGGGGAGCACGTTGGTGCTTACCCCGTGGCCGGAGACCTCACCGCCGGCGAGATCTGCTCGTCGGAGGTGAGCTCCCTCTCGGTCTCGCTGACCGGTGGGGTCGGGGACCCACTGTCAGTCGCAGGGGGACCCCGGTGGGTGTAGATCTGGGTGTGCGTAGCCTTTTTCGTCGGTTTTCTTGAATAAATGATTTCCAGAAATTGATTCAAAACTTGTAAAATTCATATCTTGAGTTCTACAGCTCCAAATTGGATGAAATAAATTTTGGTGTGCTCTATATTTCCAGATCTACTGTTTGATGTAATTGCATGTCATGTTTGAGTAACTTTTCTAAATGAATATATTTAATCCATGTTTTTGCTAAACTTGGAGAATGCATAGTAAATAAAATATGGTTCAGAAAAATGTGAAACTTGATTTGTTAGCTCTGCATGTATGTTTACTCACTGGGAAAATATTGCTACATATTATTTGGTGTATAGATGAATTTAAGGTAATTTAAATGCTTGCATGGCAGTGATTTATGATTTTTAATAATTACGAGCTGGATAGGTTGGCTGCTGCCTCTTGGGGTAGGGACATTCCTTAGCAAAGTGCCCCATCTTGTGATAGTTATAGCATGGACCCTTGGGCGCATTGTTGATGGCAGGTGCTGCAGCTTGAACTGCCTTTGGCTTGGCAGGGGCTATCGCCACCTTGTACGGCTTCTGCTGTGTTGGATGCCCGGTGTTCCTTCTCTGCGGCGGTCGGAACCTAGCACCTAGGGCAGGAGGACGATACTGCTGTCGCTCTGCCACTGGTGCCCTGGACTGAGATGATCCGGCTTCAAAAGCCCTCTTACGTGACTTGGATGCACTGTAGTTGTTGTTGTTGTTCTCCTGGGTGAGACAGTCACTGATGTAAGCATTGAAGGTAGCCCTGGCCCCTGTACCCATGGTCTTCAGCATCTTTGGATTCAAGCCCCTCTGGAAACTAGCAATCTTCTTAGCCTCCGTGTTTACAAACTCAGGGGCATAGCGAGCGAGATTATTGAAAGCATGTAGATACTCCTTCACCGATTTCGTCCCCTGGGACAGCCTCATGAACTCCCCAACCTTCATTTAAACCACACCCGGAGGAATATAATTTCCCCGGAAAGCTGTGGTGAAACGGTTCCAGGTAATTGGGGTTCCCTCTGGGTAGGTTGTACGGTGATGGGACCACCAAATCCCAGCGGGTCCTTGCAACTGATGTGCCACATACTCAGCCTTAAGTTCTTCTGTCATCCGGAGAAGACGAAACTTCTGCTCCATGGTGTTGATCCACTCATCTGCCTCAAGCGGTTCCAAAGCCTCTTTGAAGATTGGTGGCTTGGTATCCATGAAGTCCTTGAACGAACTGTACTGGTTGACCTCTCGGCCACCCTGATTATCCCCACGACGGGTGTTGTCAGCTATGTTGTGCAGAGCCTCTTCCATGTTGCGCTGCATCTGTTCCATGTTGCGTTGGCTCCGCAGAAACTGCACGAAAAACACGTCCGCAGTGTACGGAGGAGGCGGTGGTGGTGGCGGTGTTGGTGCTCTGTCCTCATTCCGTTGAGCCCCACCTTCGGATGTACCTGCTCCAAGGCCCGGATTGCTGTTACCCCCACCACGTGTTTGCACCATCTGCATACGTCAATGATAAGCATTTGTTAGGAGTTGTTATCAACGGTAGAAATGTGTAGAATCGTGCCGTACTGAATTTACTGAGGGAATAAATTCGCACAATAAACAGAGGCACAACAATTCATCATCTACGCACAACATCACTAACAGATTACGCAACAAGGTTCGCGTACATCCAACTTGCCAGCATACATATACTGGACTTTCAGCATTAACTTATAAGTCTTATATAGCCCAGATCCAAAAGTACACGACATGCCATGCAACATACAACAACACAAGAAGAAGGACTAGCTCTAGAGCCCTAGTATCTACTCGCTATGGTCACTGTCCATGCCGGAGCCATCCTCATCCTCATCTCCACTAGCAGCTGCTCCTATCTCGGGATCCGCGTCCAACTCGTCCTCAGAGTCTAGCTCAGCTGCTGCAGGCAGGAGGTGAGGGTGGAGCTGGTTATGCAGCTGGTGGATCTCCTCATGCAAGTTCTCATTGTACTCCTCAGCATTAGCTAGCTGCTGCTCTAGCTCTAGCTGTCGGGCCCTCAAAGTGTCCTCCTTGTGCCAGGCTTCATTCCTCTGTCCAAGCACATGGACTAGCATGCGCTCGCAGTTCCTGTGAGCAGTAGTCACCCTGTCCCTCTGCTCTCGCACTGCAAGCAGGTCCTGACTCAGCTCGCTGTTCTTCTGGACTGCCTGGTCTCTCTCTCTGGTCACACGGGCCAACTCTGCCTGCAGCCTCTCAACCTCAGAGTCGAACTCACGCTGCAACTGACGCTTTTCATCCTGGACGGTGAGAAGAGACACGGACAAGCGACCCAAACAACGCTCCAGGCCTCCATAGGTCTTCATCAAGGCGTACATGGCACTCATAGCTGCGCTGTCACTGTGCTGGTTCTCAGCCGCACTCCTTTCTAGAGCGCTCACCTCGGACTGATCCCACACCGAAGTGTAGGGGTCACCCCGGGGAAACACCCCAGCGAAGGCGTGGGCCAGCTCCTGTGGAAACCTCTCCATGAGGTCCCTCAGAACTGCGAAAGCTGCCCTGCTGGCACCATGGAAAGGCGTGATCCCTCGGGACTCGTACACCCAGCCACCCCAAGCAGGGTCTCGTCCACTGGTAGGGACAACTGCCTCGATCCCCACCAGGGTCTCGTCACCAAGCGGCTCCTTATCCCAATAGTAGCGAGGCTCCGTTCCTTCGGGATACCCCATCGAACTGAGTACCCTCCAAAGCAAAGTGGGCATCCCAAACTCCTCCAGGAACTTGCTCTTATGTCGCGAGCTCCTAGCTGCCAACGGATGGCGAGGGGCCCGCCCTCCTGTGGACTTGCGAGCGGTGAGCCTAGTGCGTGCCATCTGCTGCAAATGGAATACTGTGGGTAAGAGCGAGGATTACTTTTAATTATTTTATTTAGAATTGGGACAGATTAAATTAAGGGGGAAAGTAAGCAATGATATGACATGAACATGATGCATGCACGAACTTACGATCTCACAAACTTGGAAACAAAGGTTAACACTAAGCGGTATATGCGGTGGCACACAACGTTCTCTCATAACGTAACTAGCGCTCTAAGCGAGAACGTGGTTAGGGTACCTGCAGAAAACTCATTTCAGCCCACCCATAGTATGCTAATGCAAAACCAAATTTAAAACTATGCACTTCACATACACTGACACCCGTCCATGCATGTTATGTGTTGCTACCCATATCATCGCCCTAATGACGGCATCGCCTCTGAGGACGGAATTCCCAACATGCGGTACTGTTTCCAAGACACACCAAAACAGTGCATGACACAGTACCTAACAACACTCCCCTAGACCGGCGGTGTATCCGATCATGCTCTCACAGCTCCCACTTACCATGACGTAGAGGAAAAATAGATCCATACATTACCACTCAAATGAATGATACTCATACTATTGCACGCCGTATGAGCGACGAAATAAAAATACCAGAATCAAACTCGCGATGATCCTAGGTACAGCACCAATATCTAGAAGGCCGTACTGGATGCCACCAAACGAACTCGCTGAGTTGAAGAATCAACTAAAAGAGCTACTGGATAAAGGGTTCATCCGGCCAAGCTCGTCAGAGTGGGGTTGTCCAGCGTTGTTTGTGAAGAAGAAGGATCAATCATTGCGCATGTGCGTGGACTATCGTCCACTCAATGCAGTGACAATCAAGAATAAGTATCCCTTGCCAAGGATCGATATCCTGTTTGATCAGTTGTCCAAGGCAAAAGTGTTTTCCAAGATAGATTTGAGGTCTGGGTATCATCAAATCAAGATTCGTCCGCAGGATATCCCGAAGACTGCTTTTTCCACCAGATATGGGTTGTATGAGTACCTTGTCATGTCCTTTGGGTTGACAAATGCTCCTGCATACTTTATGTATCTGATGAATTCAGTCTTTATGCCAGAATTGGATAAGTTTGTTGTGGTGTTTATCGATGATATTCTGGTTTATTCCGAAAATGAGCAAGATCACGCCGAACATCTGAGAATCGTGCTGACACGATTACGAGAGCATCAGTTATATGCCAAGTTCAGCAAGTGTGAGTTCTGGTTGAAGAAAGTTCCTTTCCTAGGGCACATTCTGTCGGAAGAAGGGATTGCTGTGGATCCATCAAAAGTGCAGGAAGTCATGGACTGGAAGGCACCAACTTTTGTCTCGGAAGTTAGAAGTTTTCTTGGTCTGGCCGGGTATTATCGCCGATTCATACCTGACTTCTCCAAGATTGCTAAGCGAATGACAAGCTTGCTGCAAAAGGATCATAAGTTTGTCTGGACGGAAGGGTGTGAGTTAGCCTTCCGCACCTTGCGAAAGTTGCTAACCACTGCTCCCGTTCTGGCACAACCTAATATCGAAAAGCCTTTTGATGTGTTTTGCGATGCATCGAAGAGTGGCCTGGGGTGTGTGTTGATGCAAGATGGCAGGGTGATAGCTTATGCTTCCCGACAGTTGAGAAAGCACGAAATCAACTACCCAACTCACGACCTCGAGTTAGCAGCAGTGGTACACGCTTTGAAGATTTGGAGACATTATCTGCTGGGAAATAAGTGTCACATTTATACCGATCATAAGAGTTTGAAGTACATCTTCACTCAGTCCGAGCTAAATATGAGGCAACGACGGTGGTTAGATCTAATCAAGGACTATGATCTGGAAGTTCACTATCATCCGGGCAAGGCTAATGTAGTAGCAGATGCGTTGAGTCGTAAACCGCACTATCAAGTGGTTCAACCGTTGTTTGAAGATGGGTTCAATCTCATGCATCCTGAGGTCTTATGTCACATACAACTCAGTTGTTCACTCGAGAGTCAAGTCATTGAAGGACAGAAAATAGACAAGGGTATTTTCCACATCAAGGAGAAGATCAAAGATGACCCAAAAACTCAATTTCGCGTTGATGAGAAAGGGGTACTGTGGTTTCAACATCGGTTAGTAGTCCCAAAGGATCGAGAATTGAAGAATCGCATCATGGATGAAGCTCATCTCTCTAAGCTTTCTATTCATCCTGGCAGTAGCAAAATGTATCAAGATCTAAGACCCCACTTTTGGTGGACCAAGATGAAGAAGGAAATAGCCGCATATGTAGCCCGTTGCGACACGTGTTGCAGAGTTAAGGCCATCCATATGAAACCTGCAGGTCTGTTGCAACCGTTATCAGTTCCAGAGTGGAAATGGGAAGAGGTCAGTATGGACTTTATCACAGGATTACCGACCACGAGGAAGGGGAATGACTCGATTTGGGTGATCATAGATCGATTAACCAAGTCGGCTCATTTCATTCCAGTCAAGAACACATACAGACCTCCCGAGTATGCCGATATATATATGGCTGAGATTGTTAAGTTGCATGGTATTCCCAAAACCATCATATTAGATAGAGGACCACAGTTCACCGCTCACTTCTGGGAGCGAATGCATAAGAATTTGGGAACCAGTCTGATAAGAAGCACGGCGTACCATCCCCAGACTTCAGGACAAACGGAGAGGCTAAACCAAGTATTGGAAGATATGCTGAGGGCCTATGTGCTATCATCCAAGGGATCATGGGAGTCATGGTTACCTCTGGCTGAATTCTCCTACAATAACAGTTATCAATAGAGCATCAAGATGGCCCCGTTCGAAGCTTTGTATGGTCGGAGATGTAGAACTCCGTTGAACTGGGTTGAACCTGGTGAGAGAAGATACTATGGTATCGACTTTGTGAATGAGGCAGAGAAGAAGGTACAAATCATACAGCAGCATATGCGCGCAGCGCAATCCCGACAAAAGAGTTATGCTGATAAGAGAAGAAGGCCACTGGAATTCAAAGTAGGTGACTATGTGTACCTCAAGGTTACGCCAATGAAGAAGGTTCAGCGTTTCCGAGTTCGAAGCAAGCTTGCACCCAGATATGTGGGACCGTATCAAATACTAGAGAGGAAAGGCCCAGTGGCCTACAAGATTCAGTTACCTGAAGAGTTGAGCTCGATCTTTCCGGTCTTCCATGTGTCGCAACTGCGGAAATGTTTGAAGGTACCTGAGCAAAGAATTGAACCTCGAGGGATCAAAATAAAAACAGATTTAGAGTATAAGGAGCAACCAGTGGGAATTGTGGATACCAAGGAACGGGTAACCCGAAACAGAATTGTCAGAACTTATAAGGTGGTGTGGAGTCATCATGACGATAGGGATGCCACCTGGGAAACAGAGGATTACTTGAAAACAGTTTATCCAAAATTTCATAAGAAATGGTTAGTAACCCAAAATCTCGGGACGAGATTTCCCTAAGGGGGGAAGGGCTGTAACACCCTAGGTGTTAAGCATGCATTTAGCCCTATCACAACATGCATAAGCATTTTCATCAAGCATAGCATCATGAGCATGTCATTCATCCCAAAACATGATTTTATGTGCTTTATTTCATGTGTTTTAATTATGCTAAAATATGATGCTTGCTTCCAAAAATGTGAAATATTCAAACTAGGTTGATTTATGTGTAAGAAGAATTTAGAGTATTTTTGTGTAATTTTTGGAGCTATGGAATTTGAGAAATGGAATTTATACAAGATTTCCAAATTGAATTTATTTAAAAACCTAGAACTAAGTTTTAATTTGTAATTCAAATTCTATTTGGAATTTGGTCTTGCTTATTAAAGCAAAGTTGTAGAGTTTTTGTTTTGGAACAACTTTGTTTTTGGGAGAAAAGGTGAAAATGATTTTAAATTGGTCCAAATGAATTTAGAAAGAATTTGGAGAAAAGAAATTCAAAAAAAAGGAAAGGGGCAGGCGCTGCTGGGCCAACCCCGCTTCCCTTTCGGCCCAGCGAGCGGCCCAGCCTGCCTCCCCCTTCCCCTCTCTCCCGCGCGCGTGGCGCCCGCCTCGCTCCACCCGGCGCCGGCCACGTGGCGGCCGTACGCCGGAGTTGGACGCGCCGCGGCCGGCCTCCAACCCCGCTGGTCGGGACGCCGGCTCGGGCTCCCAGGCCATTTCCTTCGTTCTGTCCCCCGCGCCCTCCTTCTCCTTCCTCCCTCCGCTCGCACTGCGCAGCAGCAGCAGCTCCTCCGCGCGCCATTGCCGGAGAAAGACCCGCCGCTCGCCGCCGACCGCACCAGAGCCTCAAGCTCACCGCCGAGAGCACCAGCGCCTTCGTCATCGTTAGGGTAAGCTTGTGCGCGCGTTCTACCGAGGTGAGAGTCCGTCGAGCGCCGTGAATAGCTCGCCGGAGTTACCCCGAGCTCGCCGGAGTACTCCGCCGCGACGGATCTTGTGTTTCTCTGCCTCTTTTCGCTGGTTCTTGGGTGCGCTAGGTCGGTAGGGTGGTGAGGAAGCTCGGAGAGGCGTTTGCGCACGCTCTACTGCGCCGGAGCGGCCTGGCCACGGCGAGCAGCGCCGCCGTGCCGCCATGCATGCTTGTCGGAGGTGTTCCGGCCATCCTCCGGCCAATCCAAGGGTACCGTTGCGTGCGCCTCGCTGCGGGGAGCACGTTGGTGCTTACCCCGTGGCCGGAGACCTCACCGCCGGCGAGATCTGCTCGTCGGAGGTGAGCTCCCTCTCGGTCTCGCTGACCGGTGGGGTCGGGGACCCACTGTCAGTCGCAGGGGGACCCCGGTGGGTGTAGATCTGGGTGTGCGTAGCCTTTTTCGTCGGTTTTCTTGAATAAATGATTTCCAGAAATTGATTCAAAACTTGTAAAATTCATATCTTGAGTTCTACAGCTCCAAATTGGATGAAATAAATTTTGGTGTGCTCTATATTTCCAGATCTATAGTTTGATGTAATTGCATGTCATGTTTGAATAACTTTTCTGAATGAATATATTTAATCCATGTTTTTGCTAAACTTGGAGAATGCATAGTAAATAAAATATGGTTCAGAAAAATATGAAACTTGATTTGTTGGCTCTGCATGTATGTTTACTCACTGGGAAAATATTGCTACATATTATTTGGTGTATAGATGAATTTAAGGTAATTTAAATGCTTGCATGGCAGTGATTTATGATTTTTAATAATTAATTAGGTCATGCAATAAATCTAGAAAATTTTGTGGGTGTTTCTTATGATATTAGACAAATTGTAAAAATATGAAATCTGTTGTTTGACACTTATATCACAGTACAGTGATTATACTTACCCTATGAATTAATCTTGTGATTTTTGTGGCTCAAAATAAGTATCCAAAAATTATGAAAAATTTACAGTAGACTTTATGCGTAGCTGGTAGTCTCCTGTAATTTTTGTGGAATTTTTTGATAAACAGAATAAAGAAAATTTTGAATTGTTGTGTATATAGGTTGAATAGAATAGGTTGGGTTTGGTGTATCTTTGAAGCATCATGTGGGTTGCTGGTTGCATTTGAAAAATAATTGTAGAAGAGAATGCAATAGATATTTGATTCAATTGTTTGTTATTGGATGATGTTGACTACCTTGTAATGAGCATGACCGAGTACATTACATATGTATCATGTCATGACTCCTTTGGTACTTTCTCATACAAGCATCCACTCGGGCATCTCGCACTCCACTCATAAGCTCCCATGCATCATACAGGCTCGCAGGAGAACGAAGTGGGACCCGAGGAACCCGAGGAGATTCAGGAGCAGGAACCTCCGGAAGCACAGGAACCCGGAGAGGAGCTGCAGGAGTGTCCGGATCACCGACCCAGCACGTTTGAGAAAGGCAAGCCCCGGAGCATTCTAAGTCTCCCTATTCTCGCTAACTTATATGATGCGCTATAATTGTTCTACTATATTGCATCTAAGTGATAGGATTTGATTGATGCCGTTGATGCATATGTACTCCTTGTTATCCCTATTCGTTCACCTACCTTGTCCTATGTAGATAGGCACGGAGTCTATGCTTAGCTTGCTTAGTCCGGTAGAAGTCGGGTGATTTCCTGTCACCTGCGAGAAATAGGTGGATACCTGCTTGATTAAGCATTGGTTGCTTGGGGAAAAGAATAACCAAGTATGGAATGTAACTGGAGACCGGGCAGGATCTTATGGTGGGTTGACCATAGTGCCCCTGCCTGCGTCGATTAAGGACCGATCGTTGACGGCCCTCTTGTTATGTTGAACGCATGCCCCACACTTAGCTGGAAGGATAAGTCGTTCCGACCGCGAAGCCTGAACACTATCCGGGCCGGGCATCGAGCCGCCATGCGCTGTATTGGTGATGGTTGAGGAGAACGACGAGGGCGCGGCGCGCAACCTTGGTATACCTTGGATACCTCGGTCGCCGGAACGGTCCTCGGGTACTGGCGGTGCCTGCCGAACCCGCGAATTGGTCCTGGATAGTGTAATACGGTGATCTGTAGCTCACTTGGTCTGTGAGTGTGGTTTGTGTGGGGAATACCTCGCCAGCTGGTTAGAAATCGATTCGAATCGCCATCGCTCCTGGATAGTGAGCACTTGACATGAGCTTCGTCCTCGTAGTAAGGACTATGGAACACTTGGGTTATGTTGATGAATGGTTTTAAGAAATGCTATGATGAGGTACTATCATAGCCTTATACTCGCTTGTAATAGTGCAGGTGCAAACCTAGATGATAGATAATGATACTTTCAACTTGAGCAAATTAAAAGAAGATAGACTTATGTAGGTTATGATAGTAAAATCCTGTGGTTTTGCAAAATGGTTGTCAGCTACCCCACTATATAGCCTTCATTATCCTTGATGAGTCTTTATTTTAAGTTTATGACGGGTAAGTCTAGCTGAGTACCTTCTCGTACTCAGGGTTCTACTCCCATGTTGTTTTGCAGATGGTCAAATGTACTATGGTTATTGCATCCTCTGTCTGTACCCAGCCATGGGTGATGACTAGACCAAGGGCGATGGTCACTCCGTCTTCTCTTTTGCTTTTGTGGGAATGACCGAACTATGGCATTGTATCAGACTAAGCGTGTGTGTTGTATTTTCGAACTACAAAGCTTCCGCTACTTGAAGAACTTGGTTTGTAATAACTTTAAGAACTCCGATGTATTTTATGAATGTTGAAATCTGGATGTATTGTGAATGGCGACCGCTAAACTTATTACGATCTTGGCTGTTGTGCGATATGTGGTTTGAAATCCTTCGAGATTTCACGGACTACCGGGATTATATGGGCTTAAGCGTGATGGTTTGACTATGCAAATGGTCACTGTTAGGCTTAATCTCTTATA
Organism: Sorghum bicolor; assembly: GCF_000003195.3. Lineage (NCBI taxonomy): Eukaryota > Viridiplantae > Streptophyta > Magnoliopsida > Poales > Poaceae > Sorghum > Sorghum bicolor. The sequence continues at coordinate 27,337,342 of NC_012878.2, forward strand.
ATTTGGTCGGTTCTGTTACAGCTCCAGCCAAGCGCCGGCGGTTTCCATGGCGTCGTGCCAGGGAAAAAGGCGCTGCCAGTGGGTCAAATCGACCTACCGGTCTGCTTTGGCATGGCGGCCAACTTCAAGAAGGAGACCCTCACCTTTGAGGTGGTCGGGTTCCGGGGCACGTACCACGCCATCATCGGGCACCCGGGCTACGCCAAGTTCATGGCCATACCCAACTACACCTACTTGAAGCTGAAGATGCCCGGTCCCAAAGGTGTCATCACTGTCACCTCCTCCTTCGAGCACGCTTACGAGTGCGACGTCGAGTGCGTCGAGTATGGGGAGGCGGTCGAGAACTCCACCGAGCTCGTCGCAAAACTCGAGGCCCTGGTCGCTGAGGCTCCAGAGCCCAAGCGCCACGTAGGCAACTTCGAGCCAGCAGAGGGAACCAAGAAAATCCCGCTCGACCCCAACAACTCCGACGGCAAGGCGCTGACGATCAGCGCCGACCTCGACCGCAAATAGGAAGCTGTGCTCGTCGACTTTCTCCGTGCGAACGCCGACATGTTTGCATGGAGTCCCTCGGACATGCCGGGCATACCGAGGGATGTCGCCGAGCACTCCTTGGAGATTCGAGCCGGTTCCAAGCCAGTGAAGCAGCGGTTGCGCCGATTCGACGAGGAGAAGCGCAAGATCATTGGCGAGGAAATCCACAAGCTTTTGACGGCCGGATTTATCAAGGAGGTCCATCATCCCGACTGGTTAGCAAACCCTGTATTAGTTAAGAAAAAGAATGGGAAAATGAGGATGTGTGTCGATTATACAAGTCTAAATAAAGCATGTCCGAAAGTTCCTTTTCCATTACCACGTATTGATCAGATTGTCGATTCTACTGCGGGATGTGAAACCCTCTCTTTCCTTGATGCATATTCTGGTTACCATCAAATAAAAATAAAAGAGTCCGACCAGCTCGCGACCTCTTTCATCACACCTTTTGGGATGTATTGCTATGTAACCATGCCGTTTGGGCTCCGAAACGCGGGAGCCACGTACCAACGCTGCATGCTCCACGTATTTGGCAAACCCATAGGGTCGACGTTCGAGGCCTATGTCGACGACATTGTCGTCAAATCAAAGCGGCGAGGGGACCTAATTCAGGACCTCAAGATCACTTTTAGCTGTTTACGCACCAACCAGATCAAGCTCAATCTCGAGAAATGCGTCTTCAGCGTGCCTCGAGGCATGCTCTTGGGTTACATTGTTTCCCAGCGCGGCATCGAGACCAACCCCGAGAGAGTCTCGGCCATCACAAGAATGGGGCAGATTCGAGACATCAAGGGTGTGCAAAGAGTCACGGGATGCCTGGCGGCTCTGAGCCGTTTCATCTCGAGACTAGGAGAAAAGGCATTACCGTTGTACCGACTTCTGAAGAAGGTCGAGCGTTTTTCTTGGACCCCCGAGGCTGAGGAAGCTCTCGAAAAGCTGAAGAAAACATTGACCTCAGCACCAGTCCTAGTCCCACCTCAACCTGCAGAACCACTGCTCCTTTACGTTGCGTCGACGACCCAGGTCGTCAGTGCAGCGGTGGTGGTCGAGAGGCAGGAGGAGGGGCATGCGCTGCCAGTCCAGAGGCCAGTCTATTTCATCAGCGAGGTGCTTTCGGAGACCAAGGTACGTTACCCCAAATCCAGAAGCTGATCTACGCCGTAATCCTCGCCTGCCGCAAGCTGCAGCACTACTTTCTCGGCCACCCCATCACGGTGGTCTCGTCTTTCCCCTTGGGCGAGATAATCCAGAGCAAGGAGGCCACAGGAAGAATAGCTAAATGGTCGGTCGAGCTCATGAGTGAGACTCTCACTTACGCGCCTCGCAAGGCCATCAAATTGCAAGCCCTGGTGGACTTCATCGCGGAATGGACAGACTCCCAGCTTCCCCCAACTCAGGTCCAGTCGGAGCTGTGGACGATGTATTTCGATGAGTCACTCATGAAGACGGGGGCCAGGGCCGGCCTGCTATTCATCTCGCCCTTGGGCGTCCATATGAGGTACGTCATCAGGATTCACTTTGCCGCATCCAACAATGTCGCGGAATACGAGGCCCTCGTCAACGGTCTCAAGATCGCCATCGAGCTAGGAGTCCGACGCCTCGATGTTCGATGTGACTCCCAACTCGTCATCGACCAAGTGATGAAGACTTCGAGCTGCCACGACCCAAAAATGAAGGCGTACTGCAAAGAAGTTCGTCGACTCGAGGACAAGTTCCATGGCCTCGAGCTCGTCCATATCGCCTGACACTATAATGAGGCAGCCGACGAACTCGCCAAGATCGCGTCGACCCGAGGCACGATACCACCTGACGCGTTCTCGAGAGATCTTCACGAACCATCCGTGGACTTGGGCTCGGGGGCTGGCGTCAATGCCGCTCCCGCCCAGCCAACCGACACCGTCGACGCACTGCTGATGGCAGCAGAGGTGATGGAGGTAGAACAGCGACCCGGTCGACCGTTTGACTGGCGCACACCGTTCCTCGACTGCCTAATCCGCTGCAAGCTGCCAGAAGATCGATCTGAGGCCCGCCGTATCGCTCGACGGGCTAAGTCATATGTGATTTATGGCGAAGGCAATGAGCTATACCGACGAAGCCCGACGGGGTCTTGCAGCGTTGCATCACCGTGGAAGAAGGACGGAAACTCCTCGAGGACCTACACTCGGGGGCTTGCGGTCACCATGCTGCTCCACGGACCCTCGTAGGGAACACCTTCCGACAAGGCTTCTACTGGCCAACGGCCGTAGCAGATGCCATCGAGCTCGTACGATCATGTCACGGGTGCTAGTTCTACGCCAAGCAGACGCATCTGCCCGCTCACGCTCTTCAGATGATCCCCATCACCTGGCCGTTTGCGGTATGGGGGCTCGACTTAGTAGGGCCCCTACAAAAGGCAAAAGGAGGATACACCCACTTGTTGGTGGCCATCGACAAATTCTCCAAATGGATCGAGGCTCGACCCATCACCAACATCCGCTCCGAGCAGGCCGTCCTTTTCTTCACCGACATCATCCACCGGTTTGGGATTCCCAATGTCATCATCACCGACAACGGCACGCAGTTCACCGGCAAAATGTTCTTGGACTTCTGCGATCAACATCACATCCATGTGAACTGGTCTGCAGTAGCCCACCCTCGAACTAACGGCCAGGTCGAGCGTGCTAACGACATGATTTTGCAAGGACTCAAGCCAAGGATCTACAATCGCTTGAAGAAATTCGGCAAGAAGTGGGTCGAGGAGCTTTCCTCGGTCCTATGGAGTTTGAGAACGACGCCAAGCAGGGCCACCAAATACACCCCATTCTTCATGTTCTATGGCTCTGAGGCCGTGCTCCCCACCGACCTCGAATACGGGTCCCCTCGACTCAAAGCGTACAATGAGCAGTCGAATAAGGAGACTCTGGAGAACGCGGTCGATCAGCTTGAGGAGGCTCGAGACATGGCCCTCCTCAACTCTGCCAGATACCAGTAGAAACTTCGACGCTACCATGACAAACACGTACGCAAAAGGGACTTAAACGTGGGCGACCTTGTCCTACGGCGACGGCAAAGCAATCAAGGACGCCACAAGCTGACTCCGCCTTGGGAAGGCCCGTACGTGGTGGCTGAAATCTTGAAGCCAGGAACGTACAAGTTAGCGGATGAGAAGGGGGCAATTTTCACCAACGCATGGAACATCGAACAGCTACGTCGATTCTACCCTTAGAATTTCGAAGCTTTATGTTCCAGCGCACATTCTGTACCAAGGCATTGTAAATGAATGCATGAATAAATGAAGTCTTTCCCTCGAGCAACTTCCTTCCGTACTAAGGCTTTACAAGTCAAAATCCCGACGTTAGAAGAGGGCGCTGACTATGACCCATCATAGTTAACACCCCCTCGGGGGCTACCAGGGGGGCGACCCACCCCCCCCCCTCAAGTGTCAAAAAAGCCAAAAAATTTCTCTCCTCCTTACTTAATAAACCTTGCACGATCGAGTAGTTGAGGTGCCTCGAGCCCCTTAAGGGCCGAGGGATAACGAGCCTGAGAACTCCTATGCCCCTGGGCTATGGAAACTCTACTCACTTCCTCACCCTCGAGGTGATCGAGGCTGTCTTTTACGAAAAGTCAAACAAGGAACACACACGTAGGAACAAAGAGAAATAAAAGAACCTCGAGCGGAAAGACAAATAAACATTTAACAATCACAAAAAGATACTGTGTCGCTTAAAAACAGGATTAACAAAGTATTATACAAGGGGCCCCGGGCACCCTGAGCAGGCTCGCAGGCCTCAGTCCATGGCACGATCCTCACCGCCCTCGCCTCCGCCCGAGCTAGTCTCAGGAGGAAGCACCTCAGGCTCAAATAGCTTGGCCAGTCTCTCTCCAGGAGCCTCCGCGTCGTCGATCAAGGCGTGGAGCCTCTCTTCGTTCTCCGCATCGGTCTTGGAGATGTCGGTGACGAAGCCGTGGGATACTACCTCCATGTCGTAGGAGAAGCCCGAGCAGACAACCGCCATCGCCTACTTCACCCCGATGTGGAGGGCATCCCGCACCCGATCTTGCAGCGTCGCGCCTATGTAGCACAGCTGGTCGACCAGTGCGTCGCCTCGAGCGTCCTCCCTTGACTCATCCATAGGCTCGACCTCCTAGGAGGTCGAGAGGTCGCTTATCGCCGTCCGTACTCGACGGTTCAAAGCAACCTCAGCCTCGAGCTGAGCCTTAGCATTACAGGCCTCGACTTGGGCGGCTAGGAGCTCGTCCTTAAGCCCTGTAAATACCAATACAAGAAACTTTAGGAAAAACCAAGCACACCTCGAAAAAGAAATCCGACAGAGGAAACGTACCACGGACGCTCTCTTCCCGGGCCGTGTTCTCGCCGACTAGTCTGGTGTTGGCCCTCTCGATCTCTTTGTTGGAGCGTGCTAGCTCAATGTTGGCAACGCGGAGATCCTCGATCGCCTTGCCAGCCTGAGCAATGGCCCCACTCTTCTCCAACAGCTCTCCCCTCAGACGTTCGACGTCGTCAGGGAGCCTACGGGATTGAGCCCGCTCCGCCTCGAGATCTTCGAGGGCCTTCTTCTTGGCTTCCTCCGCGGCGCTCCTGGCGATCTCGCCGTTCACGTGCTCCACCTTCATCTTTTGGAAGGACTCTCGGAGGGAGTCCAGGTCGGTCTTAAGAAGGCCCTTCTCCTTGTCCAGGTCCGCAATGACGCTCTTGTAGGACAGGACCTCCTCCCGGGCTCTGGATGCGGCCTCCTCGACCGTCAGAGCCCGCTCCCGCAGCAACGTCGTCTCCTCCTCCGCCTTCCTTGAGGCCTCTCGAGCCTCGACCAAGGCAGCCTCCCTCGCCTTCTTCTCCTCCTCGAGCGCTATGAGGTCTTTATAAGCCTTGAGGAGTTTCTCCTGCGACTCGAGGAGTTGATCTTTGAGGACGGGGAGCTGCTCCCAGCCGCCTCTTGTGGCGTGAATGAAGCTCGACTTGATGCGGGAGGTCTCTTTCATATCCTGCGAGCCGGCGGTCGAACAGTTAGAATACAAAACCAAAAGGCTCTATGAGGATTAAAGATCAAAAAACACTTACAAAATAAGCCGGCCCGAGCCCGTTGTTGATGATGTCCGACAGGAGCCCCACTACGTGCTTCATCCAAAGGCGGAGCTCCTCGACATGTTCCCACTTCTCGGCCTCCTTCTTATCGTCGAGGAAGATGTTGGGCTCGGACGGATCGGTGGAAGCCCCACCAGTTCTCCTTCTTATCGCCTTGACGCCGCGGATAAGGTTCTCGACGGTCTCGAGGGAGCCCCCGTGGCGCAAGAACAGGTCGACGAGGCATGGGAACCGCCCGTCGTCGTCCACCGTCTTCCAGGTACCGTCGTTGCTTCTCGACGTCCCGATCTCGTCCTCCTCAGAGGGAAAACGATCCTCCCACGCCCGACGCTCCCGGAGGAACCCTGGGGCGATCCCGTCCATGCCGTAGATCGTCCTCTTGATCTCGAACTCGGGGTCGGTGGGGGTGCGCATCATGCAGGCAAGTGCCACCACACCATCCGCTCGCCCCGGCTCTGCCCGGATCACGGCGGGCGCCCCTGAAAGGAGCCACGCTAGGGTCGGAGGGCCGTACACCGGCAAATCTTCTTCCTGCTCACCAGGTTCTTGCGGCGCCAGCGGTGCTGGTTGAGGCAGATCTTGAGGCGGGGGCTCGAGCGGTCTTTCTTCTTGGCCCCCCTGATGCTGCTGCTGCTCCACCTCGAGCATTGGATGTTGGTGCTCCACCTCGAGCATTGGATGTTGGTGCTCCACCTGCTGCTGCTGCCGCTGTTGTTGTTGCTGCTGCTGCTGTTGTCGCTCCTCATGTTCCTGCGGCTCTTGCCCGTGGCCTTGCTCCTGCGGCTGCCGCGTTGCCTCGCGCTCCCGCTCCTCACCCTCCTCCTCCTTCTTCTTCTGCTCCTCGAGGGCGTGAAGACCAGCGGGCTAGGGAGCCCGTCCCGCGATGAGGGAGGTCGACGCCTCCTCCTCCATAGGGTGGGCATCCACCGACGTCTCGTTGCCACCAGACGTGTCGTTGATGGTAATGGGGTCCGCCTCGACCTCCAATCGGGGAGGCTCGGGGGCTCCTTCATGCCCCTGAGTCTGGGCGCCTCGACCAGCGTCGACGGCAGGGCAGGCTCGGGATGAGGCGAGGCGCTCTCAGCGTCGGCCGGAGGACGAGAGTCGGAGGAGCCTGCAAAACAAAGAATAGAGGCCGGTCACCATGACGACCGACATAAGAACATCACAAGTACCAAAAGTGAGCCACAAACCTGGCTCCTTGGAGGCCGCTCCCGCTTTGAGCCTCTTCGCCATTGAAGGCTGAGCCTGCTCGAGCGTCCGCTTTAATCTGAAACAAAAGGAACAAGCTTGAAAAGACCGATATGCGAAGAAACGTAGAGGAATAGGAGAACAAAAGTCACAACGTCGAAGAGCTTACCCCACGGGGAGAACAGCTCGCCTAACAGCGCCCCGACCGGTGGGCTTTGAGCCACCCCGCGTCAAGGCTCCAGGCCCCTCGAGGACAGGCGCTGGCCTTGGCGCAACAACTCCCGCTTGACGAGCACCGGGACTGGCGCTCCTGCGGCCGGCCTCTCCTTTCTCGGAGGCCGCGGCCCGACCGCGAGTCAGAGGCCCCGTCGCCTGGGGCCTAGCATGGCCACCCCCTGGGCGTAGGGGGAGGGCGCGGCGCGACCTGACCAGCCATGGGCGCAGGAGGGGTGTTGGCCCGAGGGCGGTGAGATCCGCTCGGACCCTCCTTTGGAGCTTCCGTCCGAGGGACGTCGACGTCGCCTCGAGGCGGACCCTCGAGGATCCGGTCAAGGCGAGACGCCATCCCCTCAGAATCATCGTTGTCCTCGTCGTCGTCATCATCTTCGCTGGGAGATTCTTCCTCAGGCTCCCCCCTCTGCCTGGATTTAGCTCGACGCGCATCCAATGCTTGGCGGTCGAGGTTCTTCTTTTTCTCCCCTTTCTTTACATAGTCCTTGGCGGACTTCAGTTTTTCGGCAGACTGGCGCCGTCGGTCGCGATCGACCTCATCCTCCTTCACAGGGGGCCTCGAGGACCGGACATCAATACGTCCCTGACAGGACAAAGGAAGGTTTAAAAAGGATCGAGGAAAATCCAGAGTCAGAGTTATGTGTGAGAAAAGAGCATACCAGGTCGATAGGGCCTTCGTCGGGCCTCATAGGGAAGCCGTTGACGTGCTTCGACTTGAAGTCACCGGCGATGGCCGCCCTAACTCGGGCGCCGGTCTCATCGTCTGCCAGGGCCTCGTTGGACATCCGGCACGCCTCGAGATCCCGGGACGAAACGCCCGGCCCCATCTCGTCCATCCTCAGCGGCCGAGACATCAGAGGGAGGACCCTTCGATGATGGACGGCCGAGACATCAGAGGGAGGACCCTTCGACGATGGACAAGCCCTCCAGGCGCAGCTTCTTCATGGCATCGAGGAGGGGGTCAAGCCGCGACTGGTGCTCCTGGACGACGCCGTATGTCCAGTTGTCTGGGCGCTCCGTAATCAGGCGACCGGTGTAAGCAGGATACCTATCTTGCACCGAAACTAACTCTATCTCCAAAGAGACCGAAGTGAGATTCTATATGACACACGTCATCTAGGAGTTCTATTGGGTGCTTCCAAATATATTTCGAAACATATGGTACGTTCCAGGCAATTCGTGCACCTATCTTGCATCAAGATTAGCACTATCTTCAAACAAAAGCAAACTGAGCTTCCACATGAGCCCCTTTACCCAGGAGTATCATCAGGTGCATCCAAAATGGTTTTTTAGCCTATGATGCATTAGGCGCAAACTGTGTACCTATCTTGCACCAAAACTAACTCTGTCTCCAAACAGACCGAAGCGAGATTCCATATGACACACATGATCTAGGAGTTCTATCGGGTGCGTCCAAATTGATTTCTGAGAATATGGTACGTTCCATGCAAACCATGCACCTATCTTTCATCAAGATTAGCACTATCTCCAAACAGACTGAACCGAGCTTTCACTTGAGCCTCTTCACATAGGAGTACCATCGGGAACTTCCATAACAATTTCTGAGCCTATGGTGCACTGGGCACAAACCATGCAACTATCTTGCACGAAAACTAATACTATCTCCAACTGGACCGAAGCGAGATTCCATATGATACACTTCATCTAGTAGTTCCATCGGGTTTGTCCAAATTGATTTTTGAGCATATGGTATGTTCCATGCAAACTGTGCACCTATCTTGCATCAAGATTAGAACTATCTCCAAACAGACAGAACCAAGATTCCACATGAGCCTCTTCACCAAGCAGTATCATCGCGTGCGTCTAAAATAGTTTCTTAGCCTATGGTGCATTAGGCACAAAACATGTACCTATCTTGCACCAAAACTAACACTATCTCCAAAGAGACCCAAGTGAGATTCTATATGACACACGTCATCTATGAGTTCTATTGGGTGCTTCCAAATATATTTTGAAGCATATGGTACGTTCCATGCAATTCGTGCACCTATCTGGCATCAAGATTAGCACTATCTCTAAACAAAAGCAAACTGAGCTTCCACTTGAGCCCCTTTAACCAAGAGTATCTTCGGGTGCATCCAAAATGGTTTCTTAGCCTATGATGCATTAGGCGCAAACTGTGTACCCATCTTGCACCAAAACTACCTCTGTCTCCAAACAGACCAAAGCGAGATTCTATATGACACATGTCATCTAGGAGTTCTATTGGAGTGCGTCCAAATGGATTTCTTAGCATATGGTATGTTCCATGGAAACCGTGCACCTATCTTGCATCAAGATTAGCACTATCTCCAAATAGATCGAACCGACCTTCCACTTGAGCCTCTTCAACTAAGATTATCATCGGGTGCTTCCATAATGGTTTCTGAGCCTATGGTGCATTATGCGCAAATCATGCACCAATCTTGTACCTAAACTAACACTGTCTCCAAACAGAATGAAGCGAGATTCCATATGACACACATGATCTAGGAGTTCTATCGGGTGCGTCCAAATTGATTTCTGAGAATATGGTACGTTCCATGCAAACCGTACACCTATCTTTCATCAAGATTAGCACTATCTCCAAACAAACCGAATCGAGCTTTCACTTCAGCCTCTTCACCTAGGAGTACCATCGGGAACTTCCACAATGGTTTCTGAGCCTATGGTGCACTGGGCACAAACCATGCACTTATCTTGCACCGAAACTAATACTATCTCCAACTGGACTGAAGCGAGATTCCATATGATACACTTCATCTAATAGTTCCATCAAGTGCATCTACAGTTCCATCGGGTGTGTCCAAATTGATTTCTAAGCATGTGGTATGTTCCATGCAAACCGTGCACCTATTTTGCTTCAAGATTAGAACTATCTCCAAACAGACAGAACCAAGATTCCACATGAGCCTCTTCACCAAGGAGTACCATCGCGTGCGTCCAAAATAGTTTCTTAGCCTATGGTGCATTAGGCACAAATCGTGTACCTATCTTGCACCGAAACTAACACTATCTCCAAAGAGACCGAAGTGAGATTCTATATGACACACGTCATCTAGGAGTTCTATTGGGTGCTTCCAAATATATTTCTAAGCATATGGTACGTTCGATGCAATTCGTGCACCTATCTTGCATCAAGATTAGCACTATCTCCAAACAAAGCAAACTGAGCTTCCACTTGAGCCCCTTTACCCAGGAGTGTCATTGGGTGCATCCAAAATGGTTTCTTAGCCTATGATGCATTAGGCGCAAACTGTGTACCTATCTTGCACCAAAACTAACTCTATCTCCAAACAGACCGAAGCGAGATTTCATATGACACATGTCATCTAGGAGTTCTACTGGGGTGTGTCCAAATGGATTTCTTACCATATGGTATGTTCCAAGCAAACCGTGCACCTATCTTGCATCAAGATTAGCACAATCTCCAAACAGATCGAACCGACCTTCCACTTGAGCCTCTTCACCTAGGAGTATTATCTGATGCTTCCATAATGGTTTCTCAGCCTATGGTGCATTATGCACAAACCATGCACCAATCTTGCACCTAAACTAACACTGTCTCCAAACAGATTGAAGCAAGATTCCATATGACACACATGATCTAGGAGTTCTATTGGGTGCGTCCAAATTGATTTCCAAGAATATGGTACGTTCCATGCAAACCGTACACCTGTCTTGCATCAAGATTAGAACTCTCTCCAAACAGACCGAACCGAGCTTTCACATGAGCCTCTTCACCTAGGAGTACCATCGGGAACTTCCACAACGATTTCTGAGCCTATGGTGCACTAGGCACAAACCATGCAACTATCTTGCACCGAAACTTATACTATCTCCAACTGGACCGAAGCGAGATTCCATATGATACACTTCATCAGTAGTTCCATCGGGTCCATCTACAGTTCCATCGGGTTTGTCCAAATTGATTTCTGAGCATATGGTATATTCCATACAAACCGTGCACCTATCTTACATCAAGATTAGAACTATCTCCAAATAGACAGAACCAAGACTCCACTTGAGCCTCTTCACCAAGGAGTACCATCGTGTGCGTCCAGAATAGTTTCTTAGCCTATGGTGCATTAGGCACAAACCGTGTACCTATCTTGCACCGAAACTAACACTATCTGCAAAGAGACCGAAGTGAGATTCTATATGACACACGTCATCTAGGAGTTCTATTGGGTGCTTCCAAATATATTTCGAAGCATATGGTACGTTCCAGGCAATTCGTGCACATATCTTGCATCAAGATTAACACTATCTCCAAACAAAAGCAAACTGAGTTTCCACATGAGCCCCTTTATCATCAGGTGCATCCAAAATAGTTTTTTAGCCTATGATGCATTAGGCGCAAACCATGCACCAATCTTGCACCTAAACTAACACTGTCTCCAAACAGATTGAAGCGAGATTCCATATGACACACATGATCTAGGAGTTCTATCGGGTGCGTCTAAATTGATTTCTGAGAATATGGTACGTTCCATGCAAACCGTACACCTATCTTTCATCAAGATTAGCACTATCTCCAAACAGAACGAACCGAGCTTTCACTTGAGCCTCTTCAACTAGGAGTACCATCGGGAACTTCCACAACGATTTCTTTGCCTATGGTGCAATGGGCACAAACCATGCAACTATCTTGCACCAAAACTAATACTATCTCCAACTAGACCAAAGCGAGATTCCATATGATACACTTCATCTATTAGTTCCATCGGGTTTGTTCAAATTGATTTCTGAGCATATGGTATGTTCCATGCAAACCGTGCACCTATCTTGCATCAAGATTAGAACTATCTCCAAACAGACAGAACCAAGATTCCACTTGAGCCTATTCACCAAGGAGTACCATAGTGTGCGTCCAAAATAGTTTCTTAGCCTACGGTGCATTAGGCACAAACCGTGTACCTATCTTGCACCGAAACTAACACTATCTCCAAAGAGACCGATGTGAGATTCTATATGACACACGTCATCTAGGAGTTCTATTGGGTGCTTACAAATATATTTCTAAGCATATGGTACGTTCGATGCAATTCATGCACCTATCTTGCATCAAGATTAGCACTATCTCCAAACAAAGCAAACTGAGCTTCCACTTGAGCCCCTTTACCTAGGAGTATCATCGGGTGCATCCAAAATGGTTTCTTAGCCTATGATGCATTAGGCGCAAACTATGTACCTGTCTTGCACCAAAACTAACTCTGTCTCCAAACAGACCGAAGCGAGATTCCATGACACATGTCATCTAGGAGTTCTATTGGGGTGCGTCCAAATGGATTTCTTAACATATGGTATGTTCCATGCAAACCATGCACCTATCTTGCATCAGGATTAGCAATATCTCCAAACAGATCGAACCGACCTTCCACTTGAGCCTCTTCACCTAGGATTATCATCGGGTGCTTCCATAATGGTTTCTGAGCCTATGGTGCATTATGCGCAAACCATGCACCAATCTTGCACCTAAACTAACACTGTCTCCAAACAGATTGAAGCGAGATTCCATATGACACACGTCATCTAAGAGTTCTATTGGATGCTTCCAAATATATTTCGAAGCATATGGTATGTTCCATGCAATTCGTGCACCTATCTTGCATCAAGATTAGCACTATCTCCAAACAAAAGCAAACTGAGCTTCCACTTGAGGCCCTTTACTCAGGAGTATCATCGGATTCATCCAAAATGGTTTCTTAGCCTATGATGCATTAGGCGCAAACTGTGTACCTATCTTGCACCAAAACTAACTCTGTCTCCAAACAGACCGAAGCGAGAGTCCATATGACACATGTCATCTAGGAGTTCTATTGGGGTTTGTCCAAATGGATTTCTTAGCATATGGTATGTTCCAAACAAACCGTGCACCTATCTTGCATCAAGATTAGCACAATCTCTAAACAGATCGAACCGACCTTCCACTTGAGCCTCTTCACCTAGGAGTATTATCCGGTGCTTCCATAATGGTTTCTGAGCCTATGGTGCATTATGCGTAAACCTTGCACCAATCTTGCACCTAAACTAACACTGTCTCTAAACAGATTGAAGCAAGATTCCATATGACACACATGATCTAGGAGTTCTATCGGGTGCGTCCAAATTGATTTCCAAGAATATGGTACGTTCCATGCAACCGTACACCTGTCTTGCATCAAGATTAGAACTCTCTCCAAACAGACCGAACCAAGCTTTCACATGAGCCTCTTCACCTAGGAGTACCATCGGGAACTTCCACAACGATTACTGAGCCTATGGTGCACTGGGCACAAACCGTGCAACTATCTTGCACCGAAACTAATACTATCTCCAACTAGATCGAAGCGAGATTCCATATGATACACTTCATCTAGTAGTTCCATCGGGTGTGTCCAAATTGATTTCTAAGCATATGGTATGTTCCATGCAAACCGTGCACCTATCTTGCTTCAAGATTAGAACTATCTCCAAACAAACAGAACCAAGATTCCACTTGAGCCTCTTCACCGAGGAGTACCATCGTGTGCGTCCAAAATAGTTTCTAAGCCTATGGTGCATTAGGCACAAACCGTGTACCTATCTTGCACCCAAACTAACACTATCTCCAAAGAGACCGAAGTGAGATTCTATATGACACACGTCATCTAGGAGTTCTATTGGGTGCTTCCAAATATATTTCTAAGCATTTGGTACGTTCGAAGCAATTCGTGCACCTATCTTGCATGAAGATTAGCACTATCTCCAAACAAAGCAAACTGAGCTTCCACTTGAGCCCCTCTACCTAAGAGTATCATCGGGTGCATCCAAAATGGTTTCTTAGCCTATGATGCATTAGGCGCAAACTGTGTACCTATCTTGCACCAAAACTAACTCTGTCTCCAAACAGACCGAAGCGAGATTCCATATGACACATGTCATCTAGGAGTTCTATTGGGGTGCGTCCAAATGGATTTCTTAGCACTTGGTATGTTCCATGCAAACCATGCACCTTTGTTGCATCAAGTTTAGCACTATCTCCAACACAGATCGACTTGACCTTCCACTTGAGCCCCTTTACCTAGGAGTACCATTAGGTGTGTCCAAAAAGGTTCTTAGCCTATGGTGCATTAGGTGCAAACCGTGCACCTATCTTGCACCAAACAAACAATATCTCTAAGTGGACTGAAATGAGATTCCATATGACACACGTCATCTAGGAGTTCCATTAGGTCCGTCAAAATTGATTTCTAAGCATATGTTACATTCCATGCAAACCGGTGCACCTATCTTGCATCAAGATTAGCACTATCTCAAAACAGATCAAACCAAGCTTCCACTTGAGCCCCTTTACCTAGGAGTACCATTAGGTGTGTCCAAAAAGGTTCTTAGCCTATGGTGCATTAGGCGCAAACCATTCATCTATCTTGCACAGAAACTAATACTGTCTCAAGACAGACTAAAGCGAGGCTCCATATGACACACATCATCTACTAGTTCCATCGGGTGCATCCAAATTGATTTCCAGAAATATTCTATGGCTATGCAAACCGTGCTCCTATCTTGCATCAAGATTACCACTATCTCCAAATAGACCAAACTGAGCTTCCATTTGAGCCTCTTCACCTAGGAGTACCATCAGGTGCGTCCAAAATGGTTCTTAGCCTATGGTGCACTAGGTGCAAACCATGCACCTATCTTCCACATAAACTAACATTGTCTCCCAACAGACTGAAGTGAGATTCCATGTGACACACGTCATCTACGTGTTCCATCGGGTGCGTCTAAATTGATTTCCGAGCATATTCTATGTCCATGCAAACCGTGCTCCTATCTTGCATCAAGATTAACACTATCTCCAAATAGACCAAACTGTGCTTCCACTGCCTCTTCACCTAGGATTACCATCAAGTGCATCCAAAATGGTTTCTTAGACTATGGTGAATTAGGCGAAAACTGTGCACCTATCTTGCACCAAAACTAACACTATGTCCAAATGAACCGAAGTGATTCCATGTGACACACATCATCTAGGAGTTCTATCAGGTGTGTCCAAATTTATTTCTGAGCATACGGTATGTTCCACATAAACCGTGCACCAATCTTGCATCAAGATTAGCACTGTCTCCAAATAGACCAAATCGAGCTTCCACTTGAGCCTCTTCACCTCGGAGTACCATCGAGTGCGTCCAAAATGGTTTCTTAGACTATGGTGCATTAGATTAAACCGTTCACCTATATTGGA